>NC_041699.1:1125000-1130000 GCF_900097015.1 Plasmodium sp. gorilla clade G2
CAAATAATGATTTGCTTGATATTTTATGTTCTTTTCGTTTTATTACTACAAGATATAATTTTATGGAAAAATATTAATGTTAAGTGTTATTTAAAAAGAAAGGAATCTAGCTATATTAAGAGTAATTTGAATCTTATTGATAATTATGTAAAAAGAAAGAATTTTTTTTTTTTGAATAATAAATCATGTTGGAGATATAAGGATAAAGGAAATGAGTACGAAGCGAAATTGAAATATACACATATGGATATTAAGAATAGAAATAGAAAGTATAAATTAAAGATGAATACAAAAAATATTGTAAAAGAAGTTGTTAAAGACATACAAGGTGTTTGGAAGTTCTTTTTACCTGTATATATAATGGATAGAGAATTTAAAAGATCTAAAAATATTAATCCAGATGAGAATTATAATGATATAAATAAAAATACATATGACAACAATGATGAGGAGGATAATGATAATGATGATAATAATAATAATACAAATGATGAAATGAATGATGATGTTAATAATAATAATATATACGATTTAGAAGATAATGAAAATACAGATATGGATATAAATAATAAAAATAATTCAGATGATGAAAATAATTTGAATTTATTAAGAGGTGAAAGATTACAACCATTACCTATGTTTGTTTATAATTATGAAAATATTGTTTCAGCCTCTGATTGGACTTATGCATATTGGTCAAATGAATATCTTGAAAAAAATATATTTGAATGTACTATAAAAATAATAAATAAAATGAATAGTAAGTATATGATTCTTTTACAAGGATATTTATTTTTATCAGATGTTAATGCCTTAAATGATAGAAATATACGATTAGTTCCAGCACAAATATTTACAAATATTTTTCTAGCACATAATGATAATGTAGATGAATCATCTTCTTTAATACCTCCAAATGTAAAAGTATACGATAAAAATGGTAATGAAGTCAAAGATGTTTTAAGTATTTTAGAAAAGAAGGTACCAGAATTTAAAAATGAGAAAAAAAAAATCGAATCATTCTTAGGTATAAAAAAATGGAAGTATCTAGGTGTTTCTACTGCTTATAAAATAGTAGGAGAAGGAAAAAATATGTTCAACATAAATCATATGTTAACTGGAAAAGATGAAAATATTTTTTATAATATTATGGATTTTGATACTATTAATAATAATTATAACAAACAAGGATTTACATATTTAAAGGAAGTCTTTAATTCTTATTTTCATAAACCTTCCAATGAAACGTTTTCTTTAATCATGAAAAATGTAACAAAAAAATAAAAAAATAAATTAAATAATAAATAAATGAATAAATAAATAAATAAATATATATATATATATATATATATATATATATATATATATATACATATATATATTTTTGTAATTATATTTTTGCTTTTATTTTTACAGTTACAGGAAAAATCAATCAATGGGCCATTTTAAAGAAGAAAAAAAAAAAAAACAAAAGAAAAAAAATATATACTATAAAAAAAGAACAGGTCATGTGTCCTATGTTTAAATGCTCAACAAATTATTCAACCATAATTTCGTGTTCTTCGTCTTCACTTTGGTTATCAATCCATTCCTATAAAAAAGTAATATTAAAAGGTAAAAATTAGAATTAACTTTTAAATATATATTTAAATATTATACATGTATATTTTTAAATTGATAAACACATTATATTAAATAATACAATATATATATATATATATATTTATTTATTAATTTATCAGTTTTTTTTTTTTTTTTTTTTTTTTTTTTTTTTGTTGTTGTTGATAATTATATGTACGCGATTGTACACATTTTATTTTATTTTATTTTATTTTTTGTCAATTATTTTTTCTATTTACATGAAAAGATTTCAAATTAGGATTAAATAAAGTTTGTGGATGCTTGTCATCTGTAAAAATAAACAAATATACATATATATATATAATTTTTAATTCAATGTTAATATGCTTATATGTATTAATTAACCTTTTGTGTCCTCATTTAAATCTTCATTACTGTTCATGTTTTGTAAATCGTATCCTTCTTTATTCTGAATAATAATAAACAAAAAAGAAATAAAATAATAATAATAAGGACAAATTAAAGTATATAAATATAACAATTGGTTATAATATATGTATATGCTACCTTAGGAGGTAAACACTGTGATTTGAAGTCTTGCTTTCCATCATAAAAATAAACCTCCAATTTTTTCCCGTTAAGTTCAATATCATTAAAGCACTAAATTAAAAAAATAAAAAAAGGAAATAATTTTATTATTGTAATTTTTATTAATTTGTATTATATATATATATATATATATATATTTATTTATTTATTTATGTGTATGTTTTATTATAAAATCTCATACCGCAACGATCGTTTCTGCTTCTTCTACACCTTTGAATTTAACACATACTATTCCATGAGGATGTTTCTTAAAAAATTAAAAAATATGGAATAACTATATATAGTAACTTTTCTATAATAATTTTTGCTTTCTTATTATAATTTTGATATATTTTTCCTTACCGGTATTGGATATACTTTATGAACTGGTACGTATTTTTTGATTTCCTAAAAAATTTCAGAAAAGTATTTATATTATAACATGTCATATATATATATATATATATATATTTATTTATACATTTAAATTGTGTGTTCATATAATTTTGTTAAATACCATTTCAACCATATTTTTTATAAAATCATAAAAAGAATCTCCCTCATCATATTTCTAAAAAATAAAAAAAATACATATATGTGTACATATATATATATATATCAATGTTTATACTTTGAACTATATATTTTTTTCCTTTTATTTTTATTATTAACCATTGCATCTTCATACGAGAAAACATTTCTAAAAACTACAATTTTTTTTTTTGTTCCTGTATATATTTCTCCTCCTCTTTGCAACCTGAGTTGTTCCAATTTTGCTGCTTTAATTTTTTTTTTTTTTTTTAATATATCTTCTTTGGATATTTTAATAACTTCTTTTTTTTTATTATTGAATTGCGCTTTTTCTACATGAATTATGCAATTTTGTCTGAAGAAAAAATTATCAAAATATTTGATGGCCATATCTACACTTTGTGTATATACATAATTAACTAGTGCATCTCCTTTTATATTATTATTATCATCATAATATATTTTAATTTGTGGTTCATTACGTTCTGTATCGATTTTAATTATTCCAGCTTTTTTAAAGACTTCATAAATTTCTTCTTTTGTTACATCATTAGGTAATCCTGTAATATATATAGAACTATTTTTTATTTTTTTCTCACATAAACCTTTTTCAATTTTTTCTTTCTTTCTTTCAAGGTATCTTTTTTTCTTTTCTCGTTTTCTTATTCTTTCTAATTCATCTTCTTTTTTCATCATCATTAAATTACTGTGGTTATTATGATTTTGGGAGTAATTATCATGTTGATTTATTTTTATATGTTCCATATTATTTGTGTGTGTAACATCTTTATTGTTGTTTGTTTTATTATCATTTTGATTTTCTTCGTTATTTTTATTTTCAGTTTTATCACTTTTAATATTTTCTAAATATGAAGTGTCCATCATATTATTATTATAAATATATTTTTTTAATATATCATCATTATATAGATATTTCCAATTACTATCTCCATTTTTAAATATGAGTGTCATTGAATTTATTCTTTTTTCATTCAGCATTTGAATAACTTGATCTATTGAATATGGACCATATGAAATATTGTTTACATAAATATAATAACAACATTGTTTTTGTTTATCCATAATAATATCATTATTATTATAAGTACTAGTAGTAGTAGTACTACTAATAGCAGTGTTATCTTTTGTTAATCTGTTAATTTCATTATTTTTATTTTCGTTATTATTCATTGTTCTTATTTCATTGTTATATGATATTTCACTAAATAATTCTTTTCTTCTTCTTCCATATATATTATATATATATATTTTAATATATTATTTTACTATGATTTAATTATATTTTTATTTTTAATTACTATATCTTACATATATTTTATATATATACATTTTTCTTATTATATATATAAAATTTTAATATATAATATTATACATTAAAAAATTTTATTAGGTTAATACAAATGGGGTCGGTGAAATATATTTCTTCCTTCAATGAAAAAAAAAAAAATATATATATATTATAGCATATGTAATATAAAATATATATAATATTATATATATATATATATTTAATATATGTATTATATTTTATTTACCTAATAATTATAATATACCAAGTTAATATATACATATATATTATTATATTATATACCACATATTAATATAATAAATATACATACGTACATAATATTACATATATAATATAATATATATTATATACATAACTTTTAGTATTTTATAGTTTCATAAAAAATTAGGAAGAACAAAATATTATATATATATATATATATATATATATATTTACATTTTTTTTTTAAGGCAGATAATATTCTTTCAAAATATAAAATTATCTATAATATATATATATGAATGTATTTATATATATATTTACTTATTTTATTATTTTTTTTTTATTATTTAATTGATATTACGATTTGTTATATCATTTCCTTCCTTTTTTTTTATTACACTAATTATATTATAATTTGATGAAAAGAAGAAAAAAAAAAAAAAATAGTAAATAAAGAAGGAATTTTTCCATGAGACTATAAAATTATACTAACGGAAAGATATTCTAATTGTGACAAAAATATATAAGAATTTTATAGGATTTCTTATATATATAATATATATTTAATATATCAATAATATTAATAAATAAATATTCTTAATTTTAATATAACAATTAGTTTAAATAAATAATTTGAACAAATAAGAAATAAGATAATAATAAAAAAGTAATATACCTTTTTTTGTTATATATGATTTCTTTTTTCTTTTTTTTATGTATAATGAAAGGGATATTTTATATACACTATAAACTGTATTATATATATATA
>NC_041699.1:1132500-1192500 GCF_900097015.1 Plasmodium sp. gorilla clade G2
AGTGTAAGCTTAGGAAATAAATCAGGAATAAATAATTACAAGAGTAGGGAACACTCTTTTGATAAGAACGTTTCTCATAATGAAAAAAATATTTTGGAAAGAATAAATACATGTACATTAAATAAAAATATAATTAATAAAAATAAGAAAAAAAATTTTATTGAGAGGAATATTGAAAAAATATCTATGTTAAGTAAAAAAAATAACATGTTTATAAAATCTGTAAAAAATTGTAATAGAAAACATATTATTGGCTATGACCTACAAAAAGATGATAACAAAAGAGACATGAAACAAAATGGAGTTAAGAAAAATTCTGAATTATCCAGCAGAAATCTATCAATTAATTCAAAACGTGATACATTTACAAGTAATGAAAAGGATGATGACATAAGTAAGAAAAAAAATAAATTAAAAAATAATAATATAACAAATATTGATGATAATAATAATAATAAGAAGAAGACTAATAGTTATAAAAAAATTTATAATAATAAGAATAAGAATAAGAAAAATATTTATGATCACGGAACATTAATGAGACGACAAAACACTCGTTTAAACGAAGATGAGGATAATAAATGTGTCCAAAATAATTTGAATTTTCATACGAATAGTAAGAAAGAAGTAAACAAATTTAATATTAAAGAGAATGGTGATGATCCTGATAATAATAATAATAATAATAATAATAATAGTGACAATAATAATAATAATAGTATATATATTAACAATATTGAGAAACGTATCAAACAAACAAATGGTTTGAAAAATAAAGAGAGGTGTAATACTTTACAAAATAACATACAAGAAGACAATGAAGACACTAGTCCTTTAAATGAAAAAAGTGATGATAATAATAATAATAATATTAATGTTGTTATAAATGGAAACATTTGCGATAACAAAAATGATGATAATGTAAAAATTAAATTGAAAGAAAGTTCAAATTTAATATTATCATCATTTAATGACATCATTATACATGATAAAAAAACAAACCTTGATGATCTTGGAAATATGAAAGAGTTTAATGAAAATCATGAACAAGCAAATTTTGTCCCATCTAAATATAATTTAAAAGATAAAAAAATTGAAAACGATAATAAAATACATATTAACAATGAATATTATATTAATCAAAATAATCATAATGAATATTCTTTTGATAATAATTTTTATAAAACTAATATTTCTAAAGAAATGGAAAGTTCCAAAAAATATATTTCTGGTAGTGAATTAAGCAAAGATGATCATAATATTACTATTGATAAAATGAATAGAAAAAAAGGAAAGGAATCTATAAGTAACCATCAGTCTTATAGTATATATGAAGAAAAGAAAAATTATATGAATAATACAAATGATAATAATAATAATAATAATACTTTAAATAATTCTGAATCATATGAAGAAAGAAATGATAATATTTATAAACGGGTAAGTTTGAATGATAATTCATCTGTAGATAGAATGACAAATAATACTTCCAGAAGTGGAATGAATTATAAAAATTTACAAAGAAACAATGAAATTTTTAAAAAGAATTTCTCTAATGATTCTGTAAATTTTAATAATAATGATAGTAATAATTTATTAATTTCGCAGCAAGGTGATGAAGATGATTTTTTTTCATCATATGACGAGAAATATAACAAAACAAAAAATATTGAACATTATGAAAATAATGAAAACATTAATAAATCTAATGATAACCAATTTTATAAAAATAATACATATTTGTTAAACAATAAATTAAATCATAATATATATGTAGATCATCAAACGAAGGAGGGAACTAATTATCAATTAAAAATATTAGATCAAAGTAATGATGATGGAAACAGAAAATATAAAGAATCCCAATTAAATGAATTGACTAAAAAGACCAAAGATATGTATGATAATTCAAACAATGAATTTAATAAGAATACATTAACATATGATAAAGATGTAGAACATATTAATTGTTCCGACAATCCATATGATAATTATAATAATTCATATATGCAAAGTGAAGAAAATGCATGTGGAGAGCAACATTCATATGATAATTCTATGATGGGAAATAATATCGATGGATATGATAATTTTAAAAATTATAATGAAATAACACATTTAGAAAAAAATAATACTGTTGATAATTTAAATGATGAAAGAGTAAATGTGTATAATCATACAAGTGACCATATATACTTTAATAATGAGAATCAGAATGAGCAAAAAGATAGTCCTAAAAATATACTAGTTAATAATGTAGTAAATATGGAAGAACAAAAAAAAATGCAGAATAATCTAGGTAATTTTAAAAATGTATATGACAATTCTTATTATAAAACAAATAATAATGAATATAATATACAAATTAATGAAGAGAATAATAATAAATTTTTATGTAGCTCGAACGATACATACGATACAGATATAGTAAAAATGTATAACAGAAAATTATCCTATGGTAAGGATAATAAAAAAGAAAATAAATTATTAAACAAAAATATGATATTGAAAGAAATTTTTGGTTCAAACTATGAATCCAGTTTGAAAAATAATCTGAATGATTCTGTTAATAATGTGGAAGATGATGTTGATGTAAAAGATAACCATGGAGAAACATATGGTGATGATACTAATGAGATGGAAGATCCAGAGAGTGATATAAAGGAGGATAAAGAAGATGAAGAGGATGAAGAATACAACGAAGAGATAGAACAAAAAAATGACTATGTAGAAGACGATGAAGTAGTAGATAAAGAAGATGAATTGGATGCTGAAAATATCCAACGTTTAAGTAATAATTACAATACTTTAAATAATAAGGCTACAAATGAAGTATTAACCAAACATAGAAAATCAAATAAAATCGATGATGAAGATTTGAAAAGGGAAAGGATACAAAATATGGAAGAACATAAATATATACTATCAGATAGTAATAAATCCATATCAAATAATTATAATGTATTATCAAAATCAGAATATGATAAAAATTCTTTTGTTTGTGATTTAGTTAATAATGACGATTCTTTACTTAAAAGATATGAAGAAGGTTCCTCTCCACTAATTTTAGCAAAACCAGTTTTTGATGGTATGGAGAGTGAAATTAGTGTTAATAAAAATATTTTAGAAGATAGTAATAAGAATCTTTTTATGGAGAAGAAAAAAATGGATAATATTAATAAAAAACAAAATGAAGTGGAGATAAAGGAGAGGGAAAAGAATAATTTTGTAGATCAACCAAAAAAAATGTTCGAATATATGTCAAGGGGGTCATGTGTTTCGTTAAATGATCTAAATGTGAATAGTTCAAATGATGATAGGACAGTTAAACAGGATATGAATGAAATGGGAGAAATGGAAGATGAAGAAGATATGGAAGATGAAGAGGATATGGAAGATGAAGAAGATATGGAATGTGAAGAAGGAATGGAAGATGTAGAGGGTATGGAAAGTGAAGAAGAAATGGAATGTGTAGACGAAATAAATAAAGAGAGTAATACCATTGATAATGACACTAATGAAGGCGAATGTGTTATCATAGAAGAGACAATCGAGGAGGAAAGTGGTAACATAGTGGAAAATATTTATGAAGAAGAAGAAGATATGGATGAAGAGGAAGATATTTATGATGAAGAATGTATTATGCAACAAAATATAGAACAGGTTAATAGTTCTTTAAGCAATAAAAATGGAGAATGTGATATGAGAAAAGAAAATACTTATGAAATTGAAACTGAAAATTATAGGAAAAGTGATTCAAATAATTTTGAAGGTATATCAGGAAATATGAGTAAGAAGGATGAAAATATAAAAACTAATAAAAGTGAGTATAATTTTGAAAAGAAGCAAATGATAGGAATATGGGAGAATTCTTCTAATCATGAATTTAGGAATAATAAAGAGAGAAACGATAAGGAAATAAATTATATGAATTCATTTAAGAATAGATTGGGAGAATTGGATGAAAAAATTAGAAATCGAAAAAGGATATATGAGGAAAGCAATGACCTACGAAATGATAATAATAATATTAATAATAATAACATTAATAATAATATTAATAATAATAATATTAATAATAATATTCATAATAATATTCATAATAATAATAATAACCACGTTGACAATAATAATAATTATTATGATCATAATAATGATGGCAATTTTCATAATGGTAAGAAAAAGAATGCCATGTCCAAATATTTAGATAATAATTTTTTGATATACAAAAGTGATATATTTAATGAGAAGACAAATATGCGTAATTTAAAAACCTTACCACTAAATGAAGAAACACTGAAAACATATTATGGGAAAATTCGAAATAGTAAAGAGAAGGGTGTTTTATATGATTCTTTGAGTGATAGTTATAATTATCGAAGGAAAGAAAACAAGATGAGAAGAAGTTATTATATGAATTTATATAAAAATAGAAAGAATAATAATGAAAATTGGAAGTATAATGATATAAGAAATGGATCAATGGATGCATTTTCTTTTGATGAAGATAATTATAAAAATAGAAAATATTTTGATAAAGATCAATATGAAGAAGTTAAGTATTATTATCAAAAAGAAAATAAAAATGAAATAAATGATGTTGAAAATTATTATAAGAAGAAATATAATTATTATAAAGGTAATAATGAAGAGGAAGAAGAAGAACATGAAGAAGTTAATGAATATATAACAACAAATAAAAGGAGAAGGAGGAATATACATGAATTAGATAATGTCATTGAAAATAAAAAATATAATAATATATTTGAAAGGAATATAAATTCTAGTGATTATGTTAGTGGTCTTCATAAAGATATGAATAAAAAAATAGGTCACATAAATGATAAAAATGATAGTAGTGAAAATAAAAAAATGAATAGTTTATATAATGATAATAATAGCCAATGTAACAATGATAATAGTCAATATAATAATAATAGTAGTCAAAATAATATATCTTACAACAATAGTGTTATCTCAAAAATGGTATTATATCCAAGTATAAATGAAACAACAAATAGTAGTAATACGGTTGTATCTAAAAGAAGTAAATATATATTAAGACATTCAAATGTATCTTCGAATTATGATGATGTTCCTATGTTTTTTAATTTTGTAAATTGTTGTTCTAGTGTATTAGGTGCTGAAATTATATATGTAACAGATGAGACATATGGAAAATGTGAAAATATATTAAAAGATAAACCATTTAATAATAATATAGAGAAAGGATATTATGAATATATTTCAAATGATTTATATAATTTATTAAACAAAGATGTATATATAAATAATGATAATATTAATAATAATCAATATGGTTATAGTAAATATAATGATGTGTCAAGAAATTATTTAGACTTACATCCATATGGAGAATTTTCAAAAGATAATGAAGTAAAAAATATAGGAAATACATTACCTTCCAAATATATTTCACCTACAAAATATGAATGTCCTGGATGGCTAACCAAAAGGAGAATAAAGAAATATTTCGATTTCTGTGTTATAAAATTATGTAAACCTACATTGATTAAAGGAATAGATATTGATACAAATCATTTTTTAGGAAATTATGCTCCTTATATTTCTATTGAAGGTGCATATATTGAAGATGAATTACTGTTAAGTGCATCGTCTTTTTTAAAATATGTAGATGAAATCCGATATGAGCAAAGAAAGAATAATTCGTTTATATTAGAAAAGAATACTTATCCTTATGCTTATGATACAGATGGTTTAAACGAAACGGTAATAAATGATAAGGAAAAAAGGAATGATAAGAATGATAGAGAGCATAGTAATATATTGAACAAAAAAAAGAACAATGATAATAATAATAATAATAATAATAATAATAAAAATAATAATATATTGAAAAGTAGAGACGAAATTGAATTAACAATAGATGGTAAAACATATTTTAAAAGAAATAAATATTTTTATGAACCAATTTTAATAGAACCAATTGATAAATCTGATCAAGAATATGAATCTTATCTTGAAATCTTAAGATATAATGATAATTTGAAGAATTTAAAAAATAATCCTAAATCAACATCATTTATTACTAATGGAAATGAATATCGTTATATTAACAATAGGTTATATACTTTAGTCGATGTTACTAGAGAGATAGCAAATAGACATCCTAATATATATAATATGTGTTTATCAAATAAGAATTATTCTTTTTATAGTTCACAAGAAGAAAATATGAATATGAATAATATAAAAGGACAATACCATAATGGTGGAAAAAATGATGATAATAAGAAAAATAAACATAATGATGAAGAAATAAATAATAATTCTACATGCAATAACTGGTATGATACTATATTTTTTAGAAATGGAATAAGAAAAAATGAAATAAATGAAAATAATGGAAAGACACATAATAGAGAAAAGGATAATTTAAATTATGACTCTAATAATTATTATAATACAAATACTTTATTTTTAGATAATGATTATTCAGTAGAAAAAAGAATATATAACGAATTGCATAAGAAATATCAATGGGTATCAATATTAGAAGATGAGAGAATGAATCCAGGTTTTAAAAATTATAATCATAATTGTTTTAATATAAATACATGTAATAAAATATTTACTCATTTAATTGTATGTTTATTACCTGATGGGGGTATTAATAAATTACGAGTATATGGAGAAATAAAAAATAATGAAAAAGTAAGGAAAAAAAATTATAAAAAAACTATAAATGTTTGTAATATATTAGATGGTGCAAATATAGTATATACAACAGATGAGTTTTATGGAAAATCTGAAAATATTTTAATTGATCATAATTCTGATTATGTTATGGGATGGCAAACAAGAAGATCAATAAATCGACCTTTACGTTATGTAGAAAATTTATCATTAAATAATATATCATCTATTTTCTTAAATAATAATTATTGTATAATAAAATTAAGTTATATTACTAATATAAAATATATAGAAATAAATACTATTTTTTATGAATATAATTTCCCATTATGTATTTCTATAGATTCTTGTTATTTAAAACAAGTACACCCACAAGAAAAAACAAAACAAATACAATTCTTTAATGATCATATTCAAAATATCGAATGGGTGCAATTATTACCCTTATCATATATTAAAGGAAATCATATAAATTTTTTTTCAATTAATAAACTATTGAACAAAACATCTTTGAATGATAATATAATATCAACACATTTACGTTTAAATATATATCCAGATGGTGGAATTAATACTATAAAAGTGTATGGTACAGTATTAGAGGATTAAAATAAATTAATTTAACATTAAATATATGATGAGATAACAAAAGTAGTTGTCCTTTATTTTATTTTTTTTTTATGTATACATTTTATATGCGTATATGTGTATATGCATGTATGTGTTTTTTTTTTTTTTTTATGAAGATGATTTTACCGTTATATATATATATTATATATATTTATATGTATAAATGTAAATATATGCTTAGAGCAGATTTGTTTAAAATAATGTCTATATAAGGAACAGGAATATATATATATATATATATATTTATACATTTTATATATATATTGATACAGATGAACTATTATTAGTCATGTTTATTATCATCTTTTCTATAAATAGAATATATTTTCACTTTATATGAATTCTAACTCTTTCTATCATACATATATTATGATAATAATTTAATTAAAAATTTAATATGTAATATATTATTTTATATATATATATATATGTATATATTTCATTTTGTTAGCACTTGAATTATTATATATATAATATTTTCTTTTTAAGCACACATTTATTTGTTATTAACTTAAAACATATATTACAAATAATATATTTTTATTTTTCATAGTATTCTTAATTTTTTTATGAGAAAAAAAGTAATGTAAAATAGTTAATGGCTTTATATGTTTGAATTCTAAATATGTATTTGTATTTATGTATATGTAATTATTATAAAAAAAAAATAAAATGAAAAAATGTTATTAATATGATATTATCTTGTCGGTCCCTATCATATTAATTTTTAACTATTGTGTACCTTTTTTTTTTTTTTTTTTTATGTTTTTTTTTTATTATGCGAATGAAGAGATTCCTTAAGGATTATATTTCTCAAAGAATACTTTTTCTTTACATTTATAGGATATAAATTGAACTTATATGTGTATGTATAATTTTTTATTTTTTTATTAAACAAACTTTTTTATATTCTAAAATTTTTGGAGATTCATAAGAAATTGGAGCAAAAAAAAAAAAATAAATATATATATATATGATATATTATAAAGATGAATTAAATAATTGATATATATATTTATTAAATATATATCATATAAATAATAAAGATATTAAAAATAAATATATTTTTGTTGTATATATATACTTTTTAAGTGTTTACATTATATTATATAATTTTATTTAATTTTTTTGTGTAATATATAATTTGAATAGGTGAAAATGAGAATGAGAAGAACAATACTAGTATTTACTGTTATATTAATACCTCTTACTTTTTGTTTTAAAAATTTTTTAATGAAGCGTTCTATTAATATAGTATCCAAAAGAGGAAAGTCAAAGAATAGATTTTCCCAAAAGGTTTATGAATCCAAAAATATAGATTTGGAAAATGATATAAAAGAAAATGACCTTATTCCTAACGTGAAAGTTATGGTGTGTATAATAATATTATAAGTACACACTGAATATAAATAAATAAATAAATATATATATATATATATATATATATATATATATGTATATGTGTGTATTTTTTTTTTTTTTTTTTTTTTTTTTTTTTTTTTTCTAGATTGACGTAAGAAATATGAACAACATATCCGATACTGATGGGAGCCCAAACGATTTTACCTCAATAGATACACATGAATTATTTAATAACAAAAAGATTTTATTAATCAGTTTACCAGGGGCATTTACGCCTACTTGTAGTACAAAAATGATACCAGGATATGAAGAAGAATATGATTATTTTATAAAAGAGAATAATTTTGATGACATTTATTGTATTACTAATAATGATATATATGTATTAAAGAGTTGGTTTAAAAGTATGGATATAAAAAAAATAAAATATATAAGTGATGGTAATAGTTCATTTACAGAAAGTATGAATATGTTAGTAGACAAATCTAATTTTTTTATGGGAATGAGACCTTGGAGATTTGTTGCTATTGTTGAAAATAATATTTTGATTAAAATGTTTCAAGAAAAAGATAAACAACATAATATTCAAACAGACCCATATGATATATCAACTGTCAATAATGTGAAAGAGTTTTTAAAAAATAATCAGTTATAAATAATTTTAAAATAGAAACATTTTTTTTTTAATTAATCAATACATATAATATGTATGTGTGTTCTCTTTTTTGTAACACCAAATTGATATAATGAAACTAACACATATATATATGTATATATATATATATATATATGTTATTCTTTTGTTTATTAATTTTTTATTTATTTATTTATTCAATTTATTTATTTTTTTGTGTGTGTGTCTTAATAATAACATATTAAAAAAAAAAAAAAATTAGCATATAAAAAAACACATATAAATTCAAAAAAAATATATTATAAATAAATATATATATATAAGGTTGTTTATAAATGTACACAGACATATACAAATTGTAGGCATATTTTACAAATATGAAAAATATATAATTAGAAATATTTTATTATATATATATATATATATATATATATATATTTATATATGTATATATAAAATTACGCTGGTGAATTTTTAAAAATGTTCACATTGACGTTATTGCCATATTTTCAAGGGCCTTACAATTATTTAATAATATTCTATTAAATATATCTTGTTCATTACCTCTTTTCATTGTTTCAATATTATTATTTTGAACTTGTAAATATTGTTCTATTTTTTCTTTTTCTTTTGTTTTTACTTTATCAATAATTATAATATTATAATTATCATTTTTTTCCAGGAATAAATTAATTTCATTATCAAAAGAATGTTTTCTTAAATCATATGCATTCACATAATCTCCTGGTCTCAGATGTTTAGCATTACATGTTTTTGTTAATATAGTAGTACCATTAGATTCATCATATAATTCTACAAAGGCATAAACGAGTTTATCTAATTTAACTTTTCTGGATGATGATCTAGCACTTTTTGCATCTGTATATATATCTGAATTTTTATCAAAATGATTTGGTTTATGAAGATTTTCTTCTTCTTCATTATCCGATGAAGAGAACACAAATGAATTTTTATTAATATCTTCTAAATTATTTGAATCTTTTTTTTTTCTTTTTAAGTTATTTTTATTAGTACTACAATTATAATGATTATTATTCATTTCGTTCGATATCGAATGGTTATCCTCTTCTATACTATCTGAGTCGTCATCTTTTGTGTTAATACCTTTTCTTCTTTTATTTTTCCTCTTCTTATTTTTTTTTTTGGAATTATTAATATGACCATTGAGATTGGCATTATCATTGTTTGATATAGCAGGGTTAATATTATTTTTGTGATTATTTGTATTGGTATCGTCATTAATATATTCAATGTTGAGTATTAAAAACACTTTTGCATCGGCTTTACTTAGAAGTGGTAGAAAAGGATTTTTGTTATATCTTTCTGGAGATATATATACATGATTAGCTGATGAAAAAGGATTTATTAAAATAATAAATATAGATACATGTATACATAAATAGAATACATTTTTTATACCATATTTGGTTGCTAGACCTTTTGGGAAAAATATTAAATCATCTTTACATATAGGACATATATCTATTGAAAATGTATACAAATAATTATATGTATTATTATTAGCATCATGATTGATTAGATGTTTAGAGTTTTTACATTTTGACATAGTTTTACTTAATATAAAATCACAAAATTTTAATGCATCTGTTCTTGATAAGAAATGGAAATCTAAACCATCGGGATTAGAAACAATATTAATAATATTTTCATTCATATTACATTTTAATAATAAACTTTCTAAAAAAAGTAATGTCTTTTTATGTTCTACTTTTTGTCTAACTGAAACACATGTATTGTATGTATAAGGTGTATATTTTTTTTTACAATCATCACATTGTGTATATTTAATAACATAATGTATAATAATTTCCATTTCACTAATAAAATTATTAATTAATTCTTCTTGTACACTTACATGTACTTTTAATCTTTTACTATGAGGTTCAGTATATAAAAACTTTGCATCTAATATTTTTAATTTTTTTAATTTATTTACTTTTTTTAAACATAAAGCTAGTAATTCTTTACTTTCCAATTCACAATATACCCATCTATTATGTAAATATCTTTTACACTCACGACAATAATATATTAAATACGTATCTTTATTTATATTTATACTATTACTTTCAATATTTTGTAATATACAATTATGACACATTTTTGATGTATTTGCTTTAATACTATCACCACAAAGAATGCAAGAAATATATCTTAAATTATTATCATCATTATTATTAGGATTATAATTTTCTGGATTATTTATATAACTACTGTTACTATTAATTTGTGATGTATCACTATTATCATTTTTAACATCCTTTAAGGTATTTAAAATATCTACAAATGATGATGATAAATAATTATTTAAACTATCATTGTATGATTTGTTAAAATCAGGTAATTTATTTTTTAATATCCCTTTTATTTTTTCTTCATCTTTATCTTCATCCATATTTTCATTTATTTCTTTATTAGTATTTATTATATCATTATTCCCATTTATGTGGTTAGAATATGAAATATTAAGATTATTATTTATGTTATCTATAATATTATTATTTTCATTTGTACTATAATTTTGTTCTTGGTTGTTTAAAGAAGAACAACTATTCATAATATTAAAAGGATGTATATGATTCTCTGAATATTCCCTTTTATCATATTTTTCATATATCACTTTTTCATCTGAAATATTATCTTTATAATCTAAATTCATATATTTATTGTAATGATAATAATTATTTTTATTTAAGTAAATATCATTTTCTATATTTTGCTGATACATATTTATATTATTTGTATCATCATATTTAAAATTAACATCACAATTTTTTCTTTCATACGTAAGATAACCATTTTTTTCGTTCGATGTATTATTACCATTCAATTGTTCCAATATAGATTCTTTATCATCTAGATCGTTTTCTTTTTTTTTTATATCATTCACATCTTCTTTCTTACAATTACTATTGGATTCACATTCTAGTTCTTTTTTATTTTTTATATGATCTTCATGTTCATCTATAAAAGTAACTTTTTTTACAATTTTCATTTTTAAATTTGTTTCATTGAATTTTTCTTTAATACAAGGGATTAAACATTTTTCTGGGCTTTTCATTTTATCATTATTTGCACCTTCTATAATCAGCTCATCATCTTTTTTCCCATTCATTCTTTAAAATGTTATAAGTTGTATAAATATATATAAATATTATATTATATATGTATTATTTAATCAACGGTTTGATTTATTTATTTTTTTTTTTCAATTTAAAAAATAAAATATATTTATAAATGAGAATATTTCTTTTTTAAAAAGTAAACATATATATGTATATATATATATATATATATATATATATATATATATATATATTTTATATTTATTTGTAAAATGATTTGAAATTATATTATCATTATTTTAATTAAAATGTTGTTAAACAAATATATAAATTTCCTCTTTTTTTTTTTTTTTTATTTAATAAAATATTGTATATATAAAAGTGCTATTATAAAATATTTTAAAATATTATATATAACGGGCTTTCTATAAAACAATAAAATAAAATTTTAGATATGTAATTTTATTATATATATAAATATACATAATATTATATGCATTTACATTTATATACTATTATATTATAGTAAAATAATATTTATATATTTAATATATTTTTATAATATCCATCATTTTATAATAATATATATTATATATATATATATATATATATATATTTATATATATTATTTTAATATATGCTATTTTTATATATAATAAACCTTATTAAGGTACAACATATTTTTTTTCACTACAAATGTATATATAATATATTTTTATATATATTAAACAATTTATTCAACCCTCAAAAAGGAAGGTATACATATATTTTTTTTTCTACTAACAAATAATATATATAAATATTTATATTGTAATATATCATCATATAAAATTATGTAGATTATTTTTTTTATATATACAAAGGGAAATATAAAATAAAAATAAATATAAATAATTTGTATATGGATTAATTTTTTTTTTTTTTGTTTTCTTTTTATAATTTATTAAACCCCGATGAAAGAAAATATTACAAAATATAATATTTAATATATATCATTATATTTTCTTACATATCACATTTAAACAGAATAACATCATAAAAATATGTTGAGTGCTATATATAATTATTTATTGTATGGTACATATATTTATATAATATGACAATTTATTTTTATGAAAATATAGTAAAAGTTATATAAATTAAGAATTATATAGAAGAAAAAAAAAAAAAAATTTATAATTTACTTCATTTATTTATATTTATTTTTATATTTTTTTTTTTTTTTTTTGGGGTGAAATATATTAAAAATTAATAGTGGGAAAAACTATTATCGTATAATTATATATTTTTTTATTGTACCCATATATTTAAGTGTATATTTTGTGAATATATTTTTTTTGAAATTTATAAGTTCAAAATGAATGAGGAAAATGAAATGAACGAATTGGATGATGCATGTTATGAGGAAAGGACCAATGGATTGGAAAACGAAATGAAGGAATTGGGAAGTAGTAATAATGTTACAAAAGTGGGTGAATTGAATGAAATGATTATAAATGAAACTGAAGATGATGATGATAAAGATGATGAAGAAGAAGATGATGAAGAAGAAGATGATGAAGAAGAAGATGATGAAGAAGAAGATGATGAAGAAGAAGATGATGAAGAAGAAGATGATGAAGAAGAAGATGATGAAGAAGAAGATGATGAAGATGAATATGATGATGATGATGAAGATGATGACAATGAAGATGATGACAATGATAATGATAATAATAATAATAATAATAATAATAATAATAATGAGGATGATCTTATAAACTTACAAATTGATGAAGATCCATATTTATTAAAAGACGCAAGTTACATTAAAAAAAACGAACTGTGGAAAAACAGACAAAGAGTATTAATAGTACGATCCCCCTTAAAAAAAAAGGGTTGTAAATCATTTATTGATAATTTAAAATTGTTATTACCTCACCATAAGATGGAAAATAAATGGGACAAAAAAGTTCCGAAAAGTGAATTAAATGATATAAGTTATAGTAGAAATTGTAACAATATAATATTTTTTGATGTAAAAAGAAAACGTTATTGTTTATGGATATGTAAAAGTAGAACAGGTCCATCTTTATATTTTGAAATATTAGATTATATTCCTTTACATAGTTTATTATTTTCAGGTAATTGTTTATTATATTCAAGACCTCTTTTAATTTTTAGTAAACATTTTGATGAATTAGATCATTTAAAATTAATTAAAGAAATGTTTATACATGTTTTTGGAGTACCAAATTATCATCCACTAAGTAAGCCATTTTATGATCATTGTTATAATTTTTTTTATGTAAATGATTTAATATATTTTAGACATTATCAAATCCTACCTATAACATTAGCTGATTCAAATAATGTTAATAAACAACAGCTTGTTGAAATAGGTCCACAGTTTACTTTACATATTATTAAAATATTTGAGGAATGTTTTAAAGGTAGAATTCTATATGAAAATGAAAAATATAAAAATTATGTTACACCTCAACAAGTTAAATTAAATGACCACTTGAAGAAAAAAATTAAGAATATGAAAAAGAAAAAAAACAAATATAAAAAGTTTAAATTTATTAAGCCAAATATTAAAACGGATATAGACTATTAAAAATGGAAGTATACAAATATGTTCTTATATATTTATATGTTTTTAATATATATATATATATATATATATATATATATATATATATTTATTTATTTATATTTATTAATATGTTAGGTGCATGTTTTCTTAAATGTTTATATAATTTTTTATTATTTTATTTTATTTTTTTTTTCGGTTTTTTCGGACATTTTCAAATATACAAAGGAAACAACATTATACTAATATGAACATTTATTTTTTTTAATTCATATAATTAAATAAAAAAATACATACATATATATATATGTAATGTGGGAATATAAATTTTTAAGAACGAGTAATGTTCTTATTATCTATAAACTTTTAAATATAATAATAAATATAAAATCATAAAATCAATTTTATCTTAATTATTTTTTTTGAAAAACTATATATATAATAAATTATATATATATATATATATATATATATATATATATATATATAATCTTACAACGTACTATTTATTATTATAATATTTAAAAAAAAAAAAAAAAAAAGCTTTCTTCGTATATATAATAATAAATATATAAATAAAGAATACGTTGAATAAAAATCATTTTATTTTTTTTTTTCTTAAAAAACACAGTTTGAAGAATATTATATATATATATAATATATTATAAGTATATGTGTAAAATAATATGAATGCAGTAAACGTAATATATATATTATATATATAATAATATATTCTTAATTTATAAAATAACGTTCATGAATAATAAATAATATGTAATCTATCTATGCAATATATTTTTATAAAATATATGTTTTTATCTTAAAAAAAAAAAAATAATAAAAAATAAAAAAAATAATGAAAATAAATAATTAAAAAAAAATATATATATATATATAAATATTACTACAAAAATAATTTAACATTAAAAAAATATATATATATATATATATATTATATATATATATATAAAGGTTTTATATATATTATAATATTATACTTGAACAAAATGATGAATTTATATATTTAAATTATAAAGTAAAAAAGAAAAAAAAATACCCGAATTTATTATAAAATCATTTTTCTTTGATTTACTTTTCTTTTCCTTTATTTGTTTGTTTGTTTGTTTCTTTCTTTCTTTTTATTTATTTATTTATTTTTTTTTTTTTTTTCCAACAACTTTTTTGCCAAGAATATCGAATTTGAAGTAGAAATATAAAGTAAAATATTTTGGAAAGAAAGAAAATAAATAAAAAAAAAAAAAAAAAATGTCATTGGCTAGAGAAAAATATTTGAAAAGAAAAAGAGAACTTTTAGAAAATATAAATTTAGTTGATATAGGTGAAAAGAAAAGTAATACAGGGAAAAATGAAGAAAATAGTAAATCTGATAATATAAAAAAGGAAAGTAGATCAAGAGATTTTATAAAAAATGATAATAGAACACGAGATAGTTTAAAAAAAAATGATCGTGTTGAATATATAGATAATGATAAGAAACATTTAAAAAGTAACAATTATAAGGGGTTAACCTCATATAATAATAAAGATATAAAAAATGAAAATAGAGATTTGAGGAAATCACCATATGATCATAAAAGATTAAGTAATAGAAATGAACAAGATATATTAAGTAATAAAAAAAACAGATCAAGTGCTAATTTACAATATAATAATGATTACATCCATGGAGGTAAAGACAACAATGTATTAATAAATAACAATAATAAGATAGCGAATTCTACTAATAATATAAATGAATATATAAAAGATTTAAACAATATAGATATTAATGATAGCTTAATTTTATTATTTTATGTATGTAAATTATTATTAGATATGTGTTCAAATGTTAATGTGAATCAAAGTAGTATGAATACATCAGTAACATCTGTTGAGATGTTACGAGATATGAAAAGTAAAAATCGTAAAAATATAAAATTATTTAAAATTAATATATTAAATAATATTTTAATATATTTATCGAATGAAAATGTAAATAATTTAACTCAAGGAAATCCAAATTATAAAGATAATAATTTTGAGAAAAGACATGAAGAAATAAGAATAGATGAAAAGTGTATAGATATTGAACATGTGGGTATAAACATTGTTATTAAAGTTATATATATAAATAATATAAAAAAATTAATATTTAAATATTTATATTTAATAAATAATAATTTCAAACATGATGGAGTGGGTAATATAAATATGTATGATGGAAGGTTTAATAAAAATGAAGACCAAAATTATTTTAACACACCAATGATGGAACAGAAGAATATTAATTTTGTCAATAATAATAATAATAATATGAATAATTATCATTATAATAATTATAATGTTAATTATAATCCCTATAATTGTGTAATGCAAGAAAATGAAAAGAAAAGTGTTGGAAATGTAAATAATAAAGTTGTTTTACATAAAAACTTTTTATCAACTGAATATGAGATGAAATATAAAGAAGAAAATAAAAATAATAAAATAAATTATTTAGAAAATTTATTAAATGAGCCAACAGCAAAAGAGAAAAAAATTAAAGAAGAAAAAACAAATATCCTTTCCATTATTGAAGCACCAACTGTTATTGAAGAAATGAGAATAAAAAAATTTCAAAAAAAAGATGATTCAGTAAAAATTATATGTCCTTATTTAACTAAAAAGGTTTGTCAAAAGCATAATAAGGAATGTAATAAAGTTCATTTTAAAAAAATTATATCAGAACATACTGATGTATCATTAGGAGATTGTTCTTATTTAGATACATGTAGACACATTGAAACATGTAAGTTTGTTCATTATGCTGTAGATAAGGATGATCAACAGATGAATATGAGTACACAAGAAAATTTAAGTCAATCTAAATTATCTTTATCTTCTAATATTAAAGAGAATGTTTATGGTCCCCAATGGATAAGATGTGATTTAAGAAATTTCGATTTAAGTATTTTTAATAAATATGTTAGTGTAGTTATGGCAGATCCACCATGGGATATTCATATGGATTTACCATATGGAACAATGACAGATAATGAAATGAAACTTTTACCTGTACAGTTAATACAAGATGAAGGTATGATCTTTTTATGGGTAACTGGAAGAGCTATGGAATTAGCTCGAGAATGTTTACAAATATGGGGATATAAAAGAGTTGAAGAAATATTGTGGGTAAAAACGAATCATTTACAAAGAATTATAAGAACAGGAAGAACAGGCCATTGGTTAAATCATTCAAAAGAACATTGTTTAGTTGGTATTAAAGGAAACCCAGTTATAAATAGAAATATTGATTGTAATGTTATAGTATCAGAGGTAAGAGAAACGTCAAGAAAACCTGATGAAATCTATTCATTAATTGAAAGGTTATGTCCTCAGAATTTAAAAATAGAGCTTTTCGGAAGACCTCATAATTGTAGGAGTAATTGGATAACTTTAGGAAACCAACTTAATGGTGTTGTTTTACATCACCCACAGATAAAGGAAAGATATAATAAAGTGGCTACACAATTTAACTTGCCATTATGTGAAAAATGAGGATATATATATATATATATATATATATATATATATATTATAATCATGTGATAAATGTCTATTTATATATCATTTTAAATATTTAATTTCATCAATAAACATGCTAATGATCATTTTAAAATGTAAAATAGCATATTTTATATATTCCTTTTTTTTTTATAACCTTTAATAATATGGATATTTATAGTAATTATTCCATTTATTTATTATATATATATATATATATATATATATAATATTTAATTTATTTATTATTTATTTATTATTATTCTTTTCTTTTTTTTTTTTTGTTATAAAAATATATATATTTATATATTATATATATGCACAGTATCCTATTTTTTCTTTCTTTTTTAACAATTATATTAATTTAGAATATATTTGTGGGTATATGATTGTTTTAAAAAATATACAATTTATACTAAATTGTAAAAATATGAAAAATTAGGATTTACAATATATATATATATATATATATATATATGTATTTTTTATTTATGTGGAAAATATTTAATTTTCATTTTATTTATAATTAAGATAAACACTTCCTTTATCTTATGCCTTTATTGTGCTTATTTTTAAAACTTAACATTATGGTAATATGATAATTATATAAAACATAAATGTGAATATAAAAGGGAAAAAACTTGTAATGGATAAAAATATATATATGTATATTTTTTTTTTTTGGAGAATTTATATAAAAAGTTTCTATAAAAAAAGAAACATTCTAATATATATATATATATATATGTATAATTTTTTTTTTTTTTTTTTTTTTTTTTTTTTTTTTTTTTTTGTATATACGTTAAATATATGGAAACATTTCTGTTAAAGGTTATCTTTTATCATATCCCTAATTTATTTTTTGCTAAGACTTATAAAATCGTATCATAATAAAATATAATATTAAAACACATCTTTATATAAAAAGGTATATAAGAAGTGTATACATTTCATTTTAAATATTATTTCTAGAAAAACAAAAAAAAGAAAAAAAATAATAATATCCTTTTGTTATTAATATTTTTAAAATAAAAAACTGACGAATAGGTCTCATAATTATGTAAATTCGTAAAAAAAAAAAAGAAAAATGAGAAAAATATGGACTCCCATAAGAAGAACAGAAGAACAAAAAATAATAAAGAATAATTATGATGAGGAAAAGAAAGAAGAGTTTGAAAAATCATTGCCAAAAGATTTTATAGAGAATAATAGGAATAAGAGGATTCCATATTTCGAAATAAAAGAATCAACACGTATAACATAAAGATATTAAATAAATAAATGATTATATATATGTGTGTGTATGAAATTTATATAAATATTCAGAAAGTTTATTATATATATAATATATATATATTTAATTTCTTTTTTATGTGTACCTTTGTAAGTCTAATTCAAGGATATGTATTCGAAATATTTTTCTTTATAGTAATAGAACAAAAGGAGAAAAAAGAAGCCCAAAAAATATTGGCCTTAGAATTGAGAAACAAGTGCAGGTACAAAAGGGTAAATAAATAAATATACATATATATATATATATATATATATATATATATATATATTTATATATTTGCTTGTTCCATTTTTTAGAGCCGAAATTGATGAATTTGTAGAATGTTCAGTAGGAAGAATGTGGACAATTTTAAAGTGCAAAGATTTAATGATCTCAATGAGGAAATGCTTAAAAAAATATGAAAATCTTGAAGTAAATATAAAAAAAAAAAATAAATAATAAAATAAAAGTAAATATATATATATATGTATATATTTTGTTTTTTTCAAGTATGTTAAATTTAGAGAGAAACAAATAATCGAAGAAAGGAAAAAAAATGGAACAAGTTTATATAGATCAGATGAAAGAGCAAGATACAACCGTTTCGTATATACGTAAAGCAACATATAAATGGAAAAATAATATATATATATGTATGTGTTTTATTTTTTTTATTTTTTTTATCTTTTCATATTTTTTTTTTTTAGAGATAATGAAAAAGGATGGATTCCAGAAAAAAAATATTGAATATGTAAATCTACATTTGTTATCATTTTTTAAGAAGCTAAATAAATAATCATTATAATATATATATATATATATATATATATATATATATATATGTTATATATATTATTGTGTTTATAAATTTTTTGTACATTATTATTAAAAAAAATAGTAATATAATAATGGTATAATTGTAAATTTTTTAATTTATAAATATATAGATAATATTACAAATTTATCATGTTAAACATAAAAAAAAAAATTAAATTAAAAGAATATATTATATATATATATATATATAATTTGTATTATGTGTTATATATAATTTTTTTTTTTTTTTTATTTTGTTTCATTTTATTTATTTATTATATATATATATATATATATATATATATATATATTTTGTTTTGTTAATAAATAACTTGATATTTATCATTATTTTTATCAAACATATCAATATTTTTAAATATATTTAAAACTTTATTGTTATATGAATTAGGTTCCATATGAAAAGTGTTAAATTTTAGAAAGGAAGGTATGTTTTTGAAATATGCACATACATTATGATGCGAGGAAAGTAAATGAGTTAGTTTACATTTTTCTGAACAGTATGTTGCTATATAACATCCTTGACAATATTGAAAAATATTTTCATTATCTTGTAATGTGTGTATATTAATGTGTTTATTACATACTGTGTTCCAACAATATATACCATAATTTAAATTTTTTAAGAAATAAAAATCTCCTATAGAATTTTCTTGTTTTAAATTATTAAAATAATATCTTTTAATTAATGTTAATTCTTGAATCATTAAATTATCCTTTATAGATTGTTTTCTATGTAAAGCTGAATAAATAAAATGATAGAGTTTTACAGCTATGACATATGTTTGTTTCCATATATTATCATTTGTTAACTGACTTCTATTATAATATAAAATTTTAACACATGTTGTAATATGTAATATAGATTCACAATATTTTTTTTTTATATAAATAGAATGTAATTTAAATAAACATAACAAATCTATTATAAATAATAAAATATCTCTAGCTATTAATATATTCATATGATCATAGAATATATCATCCAAAAAACTTAAGAATTCAATATTATTTTCATTGAATTTTTCAAGACACTTTTTACATTCTGTTCCATATAAAAATTCTGTTATCATCAAAAAAAAGGAATTAATAAAATTTAAATATTTTTGATTCACACTAATTTTTTCGATATTTGATTTTTTTAGAGATGAAATAATAATATTGAAAAAAGGGGATTCAAAAAAATTATCTACAATTTTATTCATATCAATATTTATAAATTCTTTGAAAAAAGGAAATAGAGTTCTGAGAATATCTATATTGTAGTTTAAACTAGATATAATGATTTCATCATAAATATTCTTTGAATTTTTTTCTATTATCATGTTAATACGAAGTTCAATATATTTATAAGTATGTAGTCTCATAAGAAGTCTATAAATACTTGGGACCCCGCAAAATAAAATACCTAAAAAGGGGAAAATAAAATGGTGTATATAACACAAGCAGACATATATACAAAATAAGTATATATTTGGACATATATATGTATATATATATATTTATTTATTTAATGTTATTTTTTTTTGTTTTTATTTTTTTTATTATTTACCTGAAAATATATGCTGAGAAAAAGTATAAAATGTTTTATTTACCTTTGATAAGTGATACTGATTTAGAAAATTTTCATAATTATCATAAATTAACATATATGAAAAGATATTATTTTTAATAGAATTAAAATTTTCAATTATAAGAGGTATCCACATATTATGTACTATTTGTATCCAGAATTTTCCATTATCTATATGTAAATTTATCATATTATTTATAAAATATTGATTTCTTATAATTTGTTCCATATCAGTTTTTAAATACATATCTGAAATATCATTTTGATTTATATAAAAAAAATCCCCTTTATTCAAATAAATCTTTTGAACAAACTTTCGAATTTTTTTTAATCCTTTTATATTTTCATGAGGATATACATAATGATATTTATTTAGAAATAATTTTAAATATGTATATTTATCAATCTTTTCATCAAAATCTGGAGATGTAATAATATTTAATATATTAATTATTTCATTTATATCTACTGAGGTATATTTATAATTTAAAGAATGTACAATTTTTTTGCATTTCTCTTGAACTATTTTTAAAGATTTTTTTTCGATATTTTCTTTATCATCATATATATCATATTTTTTGTTTTCTTCTATATTTTTATAATTTAATTGATTTATAAAATATTCATTTGTATATTTATCAATATTTATATTATTATCTATATTTATGTCTTTATAAAGATTTGTATTTACTATATTTTTTGTTGTGGGTCTAAATTTGTAAACGTCATGATTTTCTGCTTTATAATATTTCAAATTATCCTTTATATCTTTGCATATTTCTTGTATTTTTTTTAAATGTAAATTATCTTCCTCGAAATTTATTTTAGAAAGGTATATCAGATCGTTATAATTTTCATCTATATAAATATTAGGACCACATATATCAACACCAGATGTTCTATTATCTAAATTTTGAGGATTATTTTTATTTATATCCTTTACGTCATCGTTTGATTTTTGCAGTGAATCTATTGTAATATCATTTTTAATAAATTTAGTTTCTTTTTGGTTTATATTATCATTAACATTCCCTTCTTTGTCAATTACATTAATACAATTGTATTTCTTTTCATATTCATCACATGGTATATATTTATTAAATATATCATTTTTGTCATGAACAAAATTCTCAATTAATTCATTTAAACATTTTTTTTTTATATATTTACGATTATTGCTGGAAATATTAAGACGTTTTAATAAATAAAATAATTGTTCTTCGTTATTATCTGTATTTTGATTAATATTGTCAATATCATGTTCTATACTGTATACCATTTTTCATTTAACAAAAGGGAGAAAAAAAAAAAAAAAAAAAAAAAAAAATAACAATTAGCACATATTTAATAACGTATGTCTATGTAAATATTTTATATTTATACATATTTATATTGTGCAGGAAAATACAAAAAATAAAATTTATGTAAATATAATATGATTCAAATATTTTCTATTATAAAAGAATTAAATAAATATACATATGAATGAACATATACATATATATATATATATATATATATATATATTTTTATAATAATATAACAACGTGAAAAGAAATTTTTTTTTAATTGAAAGGAGGAGAATATAATATATATATATATAATGGAGTGCACACACAAAATAAAAGTGAACCAAAAAAAAAAAAAAAAAAAAAAAAAAAAAAAAAAAGAAAAAAAAAAATTATAATATATATTTATATATATATATAAAAAGATGAATCCTAAATATTACAAAGTGTATACCATATATTACTACAGTTTAACAATACAATTATGTTATTTCCATTTTATTGTGTATACATTTATATAAGGTCATTTTAACATGTTATTAGAAAAATTAAAAGAAAGAATAGACAACGTAGATCAGAATATAAATTAATATAAATAAAATAAAAAAATAATAAAAGATTTGTTACAAAAGTATAATATTGTATCAACATAGGGAATTCATAAATATAAGAAAAAAAAATATATGCAAATATATATATAAAGGTGAATATGTGAGATAGTACCTTCATTTTTGCTAAAAATACATATAATAAAAAAAAAAAAAAAAAGTAAAGACGAAAAAAATAATTCTTCTAAGTTATATATTTCAAAAAATATATTAATTCTTATTTATATTTACAATACATACGTATAAAATATAGATACATATATATATTTATTTATTTAATCAATGAAAAGTAAGAAAAGGTTTCTATTTTATGTTAATATAAGAAAACTTACTATATTTCTCATTTATATATAATTACGAAATGGAAAAATAATATTAATGTTTGCAGTTAATAAAATTAAAAAAAATATGTACATTTTTTTATCTTATATTTTTGTTAATATATATTTTTTTTTTAAATAAAAAACACGAGGGGAGGAAATTTATCTTTTTCTATTGATATTTTATGTTATTAAATATTATAAAAGAAAAAAATATATCTTTGATTTTATTTTATATTAAATAATTTCATAGCAGTGTTATTAGACATTCCGTATATAAAAAGGAAAGATATGTTTTTTTTATACATGTTGAGAAAAAAATATATGAATATATTTAATGAGTTCATTTTTATGGAAGTTTTCTATGAAAAGATATATAATTATATAAATGGTCATTTTAAAAAACGTGAAAATATATATATATATTTAAAAGCATGTCTCAGCGTGTGTAGATTAAAAGTAGTACATTTTTTTGAAAAAAAAAAAAAAAAAGTCACAATATAAAACATATATATATATATATATTTACTTTTTATATTTAATATATTTTTTCGTTTAAATTGTATCTCAATTTTGACTTAATAATATAAATATCCACTTCTTTTGAATTGTAGAAATAGATGGAAAAAAAAAAAAAAAAAAAAAATGGAAGAACCTAAATGTGATATTTTATATGAACATATGAATTATGATAATAAAATAAAATTAATTAACATAGCAAAGGAAATATATATAAATATAAATAATAATAAAATAAATTCTTGGAGAAATGCAACTATAGCTTTAAGAGATAAAATAAAAGAAGTTTTAGATTTTAACGAAAAAGGTTGGCATATAATAATTGGATCCAAATTTGGATTTTTTTGTACTCATGAAATTTATCATGCTTTGCATTTTAAATTAGATCATATAGAGTTCCTTATTTTTAAACATGGATAAATAAATAAAAGTATATATACATATATAATATATAGTATAATATAATATATAAATATGTATGAATAATATTGTTTTTTTATATATGGTACTTTTTATTTTATCATTTAAATAAAAAAAAGAAAGTATGTGTAAGAATATATCATTTATTTTTTTTTTTGGTGGGGGGAGCTTATATTGACATTTATTATATAAGAACTTATGATGAATGAAAATTTTTAATGAAAAAAAAAAAAAAAAAATTCATATAGAAGAATACTTGTTTTTTTTATTAAAGATATAATTTTCTTTGTTCCAATGTAATGTATATATATATATTTCTATTTTATTTTATTTTTATTTTTGTTCTTGTGCATTGTTACAACATTTTTCTGTTAATATAAATACGTGCACACTAAAGGGAAAATAATTTTTTATAAGAATTAAAAATAATTAAATGATAAAGGAATATATAAAATTGAGAATATATTGTTTATAAATTTGTGTATATATTCTTAAAAAAATAAATTATACAACACATTTTTTTGTGTGTATATTTTCTTTAAAATTATATAAATAAGACCGAATTTATTCTTTTATATGAATTTATAGAATTTATAATGTGCTTATTTTATTTGATTTGGTTTTTTTTTTCAATATATATATATATATATATATAATTAGAAAGACATATTTTTATTTTCTTTTACGTTGATATATATATTTAAATTAATCTTGTTTTGGACAAATAATTAAAAATAAAATAATTAAGTAAACAATGTATTTTTATATATGAATTAAAATTTTTACTCTATGGTCTCACATTAATATGGTGTTTTTTTTTTTTTTTTTTTTTTTTTTCATAATTAAATGAATTTATATTAATATTTATATTGATCATTTTTTCTGTGTAAATTATTTATGTGATGGTTCACATGAATGCTAATCTATATAAAAAAAAAAAAGTAAAAAAAATTAAAAAAAAGGAAAGGAAAATACAAATTGTCTTATAATAATAAATAAATATACATATATATATATATATATATATATAATCATACGTATTTGTAAACACAGAATACATTTCTTTATATATATTAAAAATCTATGGAATTAGAAAAGACACATTTAATAAACTACTTTTTGGAAATATGCCCTACCGTTTTAGATTGTTCTAGAAAAGAACTTCAATCAATTTTAGTTAAAAAAGAAGAAGAAAAAATAAGAAAATTTCTATTGGATAAAAATATTAATTTAATAGTTATAGGAAAAGAATGTACTGATAATGAAGAAAGAGAAATGAATGATAAAGAAAATGATAAGGAAGATATAAATATGAATGAAGAATATAATAATATAAGAAAGTCTAATTTAGATAATAAATATAATAATTTTTTATTTGTAGAATTAATAATAAATTACAAATGCGTAACTAAATGTATTTCAATTGCTTTTATGAAAAGAAATAAAGAAAACTTTTTATCGTTAAATGATAAAATAGATAATAGAAATAAAATAAATTTATCAAATGAATTATTAATGTTTGTATGTGGGCAAAATGATTGTAATACTCCATTAGATTTAGTTTATTTATATTTATCTCAAGGTTTTAATAATATTTTTGATGCAGCTTCTTGTTATGGACAGAATATAACTGGTTCTGATACTTCTCATTTTAATTATGGAACAAAAAAAGATGTAGAAAATATGTTTAGTATAAATAATAAATATATAGGATATGAAGGAGAAAATAAAGTATCAAATATATTAATGAATAATGTATCTAAAAAATTGAATGAATTATTAATATCTATGAAAAATGCACAAATTGATTTGAATATACCAATAATAAATTTACATGTTGATAAAAGAATAAAAAAGCTATTAGAAGAATATCCAAATGTTGATGATATGAAACCTGATAAATTAAAACAATTATGTGAATCTCAAGAATTTATAAATCAATTACAAAAAGATGTTACTAAATGGATTGAAGATATACAAAAGTTAACAAGATTAAATGGTGAATTTAAAAGTGGTGGGAGTGCATTATCTGAAATTAATTTTTGGATAGGTTATGAAAATGCTTTATATCAATTAGAAAATCAATTAAAAAACCCTGAAGTTATATTAACATTACATATATTAAAAAATGCTAAACGCTATTTTGCAACTATGTCTTTTGATAGTGATATACAATTAAAACAATCGAAAGAATATGTATTAAATGTAAATATATTAATGAAAGATTTCCCTATAGAAGATTTATTAGGTGCAACAAGTATACAACAAATTATTCAAGCTGTTCGAAATATATTTAATCATTTAAAAAAATTAAAAAACACTACAAAATATCCATTATCCAGATCATATAATTTTGTTGAATCATTATCTAGAGATTTAAATAATACTATGAAAAAAGTTCTATGTACTCAATCATTAATGAATATGGATTATGAAGAATTCGATGTGCTCATTTCAGGATGTGTCGAAATATTTCGACTATGGAATGAAGAAATGAGAATATTTAAGGATATGGTAAGAGAATTAATAAAAAAAAGAAGTTTCAATGAAAGAGCTCCAGCTAAAATGGTATTTGAACATATCAATTTACAAGAAAGGTTAGATGAAATTAAAAAATTTAGAAAACAACATGAAAAATTCAAAAGCGTTATAAGTAGAGTATTTGGTTCTAATAATAAGTCGTTAGGTATTAATTTATATAAAGATATTAATACAGCTTATAATATATTTTTATCATTAGATCCTTTGGATTTATCTAAAAATGGTGAAGATAATTGGGAAAAAGCAAAGTTATCATATGAATCTAAAGTTAATCGAGTTGAATCTCAAATAACATTTAAATTAAGAGACCAATTAGGAGGTGCCAAAACATCTGCTGAAATGTTTCATGCCTTTTCTAAATTTAATCCCTTATTTTTTAGACCTAAAATTAGAGGTGCAATACAAGAATATCAAAATACATTAATACAAATTGTTGTAGATGATTTAAGAAAATTACAAATGATTTATATCAATGGATATTTAAAAAGTGATTCCCAAAAAGTGTCTACTATTAGAGATATTCCTTTAGTAGCTGGATCAATTATTTGGGCTAAACAAATTGAAAGGAAATTAGAAGATTCATTAAAAAGAATAGAGAATGTTTTAGGTAGAGGATGGGAACAACATTCTGAGGGCAAAATTTTAAGACAAAATATTGACAACTTTAAAAATTTATTATCACAGAATAAAACATTTGAAAAATGGTTAAAAAATATTAAGAGTGCAGATAAATTTGATATGTATGATAAAATTATAAATATAAAAAAATTAGGAGGAAATAATTATGAAATTTTAGCAAATTATGATTTCCAATTTTTTAATATTTTTAAAGAAGTGAGGTATTTACAATCTATAAATTTAAGAGTTCCATATTCAATAAAAGTAAAAGCTGATGAAACTAAGTTAATATATCCATATGCATTAACTTTACAAAAAACGTTTAGAACATATATGAAAATATGTATTTCTATGGATAATCAAGCTAAAGATATACCATTTAATCAAACTATCAAAAAATTAGTAGCTGCTATACATAATTCTGTACAGAATAAAATTAAGGAAGGGATTTATTTACATTGGGATTCAGATATAATAGAAACATATGTACGAAAATTATCAGAAACTATAAATACTTTTGAATTTATGGTTGATGAAGCAATGAATAAAAATAAAATTGTTTTAGATTCATTAGAAAAAATGAAAACATGTGAAGTGTGTTTTGAATGTAATGAACTAAAATCGTTAATTGAAATTATACAGAAAAAGGCAGATGAATTATACCTAGAACATTATAGAAACGTACATTTATGGATTGAAGAATTGAATGTACATATAAATAAAATATTAACTGAGCGACTTGAAGAAATTATAAAAACATGGACATGTGAATTTGTTAATTGGCCTAATAATGGGAAAAAGTTCATATGTAAAGAAAATATACATGAGTTTAAAATAAAAAATCAGCAATTTTATTTACATCCATCTATTGATTCAATGAGACAAATGTGGTTCTCAAAATTATCTGACGCAATAAACATCATTTGTGGTATAACACGAATTAAAAATATTTATCAAAAGAAAGAGAAAACAAACGAAAAAATACAAATAAAAAGCAAGGTAAGAAATAGAAATAATAATAAGGATGATGATTATATATATTATACTAACGATACTAATAATAAAAACAATAATATATATAATAGTAAGTGTGATGATAACAATAACAATATTGTTATCAATGATGTTATTTTAGATAATACTTATAAATATATTATATATTTCATAGACAAGGAAATATATGATAATGCAATTAAATCTATCAATGATATGGTAGATAAGGCACAAAAATATGAATCCATTTGGTTACAATATAAAACATTATGGCAAATCGAAATTGGAGATATAATATCAAGTTTTGGAGAAGATATAGAAACATGGAAAATATTTATGAATGAAATTAAACAAAGAGAAAATACATTCGATACATTAGATACGGAAAAATATTTTGGACCTATCGTTATAGATTATAGAATACTTCAATCTAAGGTTAGTTCTAAATTTGAAATATGGCAAAAAGAAATAGTATCTGAATTTTCTAAAAAGTTAGGAGAAAAAACATTATATTTAAAAGAAGAAATTGAAAAAGCTTTATATGATTTAAATACACAATCTGAATTAAAGAATGAAACCGAAATAACAGCTATGCATATATTGTCTATGACACCCAAAGATATTATTGGAATAATGAATACATATGATATGGATGTTCTATCGAAAACGTGTAATAGTATATATAGTTTTATTTACAAAATAAATGAAATTAATAAAAAGGAAGAATTGGAATGGGGGAAAAAATGTGATTTATTAAAACAAAGTGAATTATTATTAGAAAAACAAAGATATGTATTTCCTACTAATTGGTTATATATAGATAATATAATAGGGAAATTAGAAACTGTAAAACAAATTTGTAAATATCAAATAAAATTAATTAAGGATTATTTGCCATATATACAAAGTTTGGTTTTAGAATTTGATAGAAAAGTACAAAATAATATAAAAGAATTATTTGAAGAATGGAATAAAAATAAACCTTCTCATGGAAATGCAAATAGTACAAAAGCTTTACAAATAATAAATACATTTGAAGAAAGAATTGACACAATTAATGATCAATATGAGATATCAGAGAAAATAAGAAAATTATTAGAATTAGAAAACAGTGAATCAGAAATTGGTTTTCATGTTTCACCTAATATACTTAAAGAAGAAATAAATTGTGTAAAAGGTATATGGGATGAATTAAAAATAATTTATTCAAATATATGTGATATGAAGAAAATGTTGTGGTCTAATGTTGATCCTAAAGATGTTAAACATCGTTTAAATAATTTATTAGATTCTATAAAAAAGATACCTGCAAAATATCGTCAATATGAAATTTTTGATAATGTACAAAATGAAATACAACAATATTTGAAAACGTATAGCTTATTATTAGATTTAAAATCTGAATCTTTAAAGGAAAGACATTGGAAATTAATTTTACAAAAATTGAATGTTAAAATATACTATAATAAATTAACCTTAGGGAATTTGTGGTCTCTCCATTTATGTATTCATGAGAATGTATTAAGAGAAATATTAAATCAAGCACAAGGAGAAATGGCATTAGAACAATTTCTTAGAGGATTAAAAGATACTTGGAATGAATGTGAATTAGAACTTGTACAATATCAAAATAAATGTAAATTAATAAAAGGATGGAATGATATATTTTCTACCATTGATGATCATTTGAATGCAATTCAATCAATGAAAATATCTTCTTATATAAAAATATTTGAAGAAGAAACATTTACATGGGATGATAAATTAAATAGATTACGTAATTTATTAGATGTATGGATGAATGTACAAAGGAAATGGGTTTATTTAGAAGGTGTATTAAAAGGATCGTCAGATATAAAATCCTTATTACCTCAAGAATATAATAGGTTTAAAATAATTGATTCTGATTTTATTAATATTATGAAAAAAACTAGTGATAAACCAAAGTTGTTAGAATTATTTCAAATGGAAGGGTTTCAGAAACAACTGGATCGTTTGTCTGATTCTTTATCAAAGATTCAGAAAGCTTTAGGTGAATATTTAGAAAAACAAAGGAATAAATTTCCAAGATTTTATTTTGTTGGAGATGAAGATTTATTAGAAATGATAGGTAATTCTAAAGATGCTAAAATAATTCAAAGAAATGTTAACAAGATGTTTGCTGGTATAAATTCGTTTATATTAAAAGAAAATACAAATGATATTATATTAGGTATGTCTTCACGAGAAGGTGAAGACGTTTTATTTTTGGAACCATTAAATATTAGTTCATTTAATACATTAAAAGAATGGTTAATAGTTTTAGAAAAATCTATGAAAAGTAGTTTAGAATTTTATTTAGATGAAGCAGCAAAAGAAATTTTAGAAATGGATATGATTGAATGTACAAAAATTGAAAATAATAAAATATTGTTATGGTCAGAAAAATATCCGAATCAAATTATATTATTATGTTTACAAATATTGTGGACTAGCAATATTGAAAATGAACTAATAAATTTTTCAAAAAATAGCTCTGATGAATCAAATATATTATTTCATAAAAGTGAAAAGATATGTTTGAATCTTTTAGAATTTTTAGCAGTTAATGTTGTTAAACAAAAAGATCACAGAACACGACAAAAATTTGTTCAAATGATTACGGAATTAGTACATCAAAGAGATGTAATACGTATACTTATAGATAGGAATGTAAAAAATGTTAATAGTTTTATATGGTTACAATATATGAGATATTATTGGGATCCCAAAAAGAAAGATAATAAAATCAATTTAATTATAAAAATGGCAGATGCAACTTTTGAATATGGATATGAATATTTAGGAATGTGTGAGAAGTTAGTTCAAACTGAATTAACAGATGCATGTTTTTTAACCTTAACACAAGCATTAAAAATGAAATTAGGAGGAAATCCTTTTGGTCCAGCTGGAACAGGAAAAACCGAGAGTGTAAAAGCTTTAGGTGCACATTTAGGAAGATATGTATTAGTTTTTAATTGTGACGAATCTTTTGATTTTACTGCTATGGGTAGAATATTTGTTGGTTTATGTCAAGTAGGTGCTTGGGGATGTTTTGATGAATTTAATAGATTAGAAGAACGAATATTATCAGCAGTATCTGAACAAATATTAACAATACAAACTAGTTTAGTTCAAAGAAAAAATGAAATAGAAATATTAAATAAAAAGATTGGATTAAATAAAAATGTAGGTATATTTGTTACAATGAATCCAGGATATGCTGGAAGATCTAATTTACCTGATAATTTAAAACAACTTTTTAGAAGTTTTGCTATGATAGAACCAAATAAACAATTAATTGTTGAAGTGACATTATTTTCTCAAGGTTTTATAAGTGCTGAGCATTTATCAAGTAAAATAGTGTCTTTATTTGATTTATGTTCTGAACAGTTATCTAAGCAACCTCATTATGATTTTGGATTGCGATCATTAAAAAGTGTTTTGAATTCTGCTGGTAATTTGAAAAGATTAACTTTATTAAAGGATGAATCAAAATATGTGGAAAACAACCAAATTGTTTTTAATGAAACATTAGATGATAATAATAATAATAATATTAACAAGAGAAGTACCACAAATAATATAATTACTACTACTACTACCACTACTACCACTAATAATAATAATAATAATACAAATGAGAATAATATAATTTCAATGGAACAAACGTTATTATTAAAATCTGTGTGTGATACTGTTTATCCCAAATTAGTTTCAAGTGATATTATTTTAATAAAGAGTTTATTAAAAGGTGTATTTCCAAATGTGAACGTAGGGGATTTAGAAGAAAAAGGTTTAATTAATGAAATACATCGTTTATGTAAATTAAGACATTTTACACCTGAAGAAAAATGGATTACAAAAATATGTCAATTATATCAAATAATGAAATTACAACATGGTGTAATGTTAGTTGGAGATGTTGGAACTGGGAAAAGTAGTGCTTGGAAAATTCTTTTAGATTCTTTAGAAGCATTAGATAATATAAAAGGAGTAAGTTATGTTATAGATGCAAAATCTTTAGATAAAGAAGAAATATATGGAAAACTTGATAATATTAACTTAGAATGGACTGATGGTGTATTTACAGGTATTTTAAGAAAAATTATTTATAATTCTTCTACTCAATCAGGAAATACAAATAAAAGACATTGGATCGTTTTTGATGGAGACGTTGATCCTGAATGGGCAGAAAATCTAAACAGTGTTTTAGATGATAATAAATTGTTAACATTACCAAATGGAGAACGTCTTCCAATTCCTGAGAGTGTTAGAATATTATTTGAAGTAGATACCTTAAAACATGCTACACTAGCTACTGTTAGTAGATGTGGAATGATATGGTTTTCACGAGATATTTTGTCACCAATAATACTTTTTAAACATAAATTGAATATGTTGAAATATGGTGATAATGATTATCCTCGTAAAATGGATAAATTTAAGTTATTTCTTATTAATAACAATGAACATGTTACCGAAAAGGATCAAAATATTAATAGTAATAATAATAATAAGAAGAAGAATAATATATATAGTATGAATCATATTAATAATTATAATATAAATTCGAATGAACAAAATTTGCAACAATTTGATAATGAAAATATAATGGATAATATTAGAATGAATTCTAGAATTTTTTTTGAAGAAAATGAACAAGAAAGCAGTTCATCATATATAATAAGAACAATTCCTTATAGAGCTGTAAATATAATTAGTGATTATTTTGAAGAAAATGAATTTGTACATCAATGTTTAGTTGCAGCAGAAAATTATGAACATGTAATGGATTATGAATATATAAGAGTTATTGAAAGTACATGCTTATTATTACAAAAAGGATTTGATAATTTAGTTAAGAAGAATGAAAAAATTAATAATACATTATCTGATGATGATATAGAAAAATATATTACTAAATGGTTAGTAGTAAGTATATTATGGGGTATTGGTGGTTCCTTAAATCTTGAAGCAAGAGAAAAATTTTCCATGTATGTTCAATCCATTTGTTCTATACCATTACCTAATGATTTATTATCAAAAGGGAAAATGCATAATATGGATAATAGTAATAAAATATCAAATACTTTATTAGATTATGAACCTAATATTGAAGATGGAGAATGGATAAATTGGAAAGAGCTTGTACAAATGATAGATGTTGATAGAACAGAAATATCAGATGCAACTTTAGTTATTGAAACTATGGATACTATTAGACATGAAACAATTTTGGAAGGATGGCTTCATTTAAAGAAACCATTTATTTTATGTGGTCCTCCTGGATCAGGAAAAACAATGACATTAACATCCGTTTTAAAAAAATCATCTGAATTTGATATAGCATCATTAAATTTTTCTTCTGGATCTTTACCAAACTTATTATTACAAACGTTTGATCATTATTGTGAATATGTAAAGACAACAAGCGAATTGGTTTTAAGACCGTTGCAACCAGGAAAATGGTTAATAATTTTTGCTGATGAAATTAATTTACCTACACCAGATAAATATGATACACAAAGAATTATTATGTTTATGAGACAAATTTATGAATCACAAGGTTTTTGGAAATATGACGTTAATAATAATTCATGGAATTGGGTTAAAATAGAAAGAATTACTTTTGCTGGTGCTTGTAATCCTCCAACAGATGCTGGGAGAAATCCTTTAAGCAATCGTTTTTTAAGACATACATCTGTTTTATATGTTGATTTTCCAGGTTATGAATCGTTAAAACAAATATATGGAACATTTAATAGAGCTATTCTTCGTAAATTTCCACATTCATCTCATTTAGCAGATAATTTAACACAAGCAATGGTTGATTTTTATACCAAATTTTCTCAAACCTTTACTATAGATATGCAACCTCATTATATTTATAGCCCAAGAGAATTAACCAGATGGAAATTGGCCTTATATGAAACATTAGAAAGTTGTGATGAATTAAAAATTAGAGATTTAGTTAGACTATGTATATGTGAAGGTTTAAGAATTTTTCAAGATAGGCTAATATATAAAAAGGAAAAGAAAGAAACCGATAAAATTATAGATGATATATTTAAATATTCTTTTCCAGATATTACCAAAGAAGATTTATTAAGACCAATATTATTTAGTTCTTATATGAAAAATTATTATACAGAAATAGATAAAAAAGATTTAAAAGAATTGATACTTTCAAAATTAAAAATATTTAACGAAGAAGAAATAAATGTACAATTAGTTCTTTTTGATGATGTTTTAGATCATATTACAAGAATTGACAGAGTATTAAGACTACCATTGGGACATTTGTTATTAGTAGGAGCATCTGGTGCGGGGAAAACGATATTGTCTAGATTTGTTTCATGGATAAATGGATTATCTGTTTTTCAAATTCGTGCTGGAAGAAATTATACTACTGAATCTTTTGAAGCAGATCTAAGACATATTATGAAACGTGCTGGAATTAAAGAAGAAAAAATAACATTTATTTTTGATGAATCCAATGTTTTAGGACCTGCTTTTTTAGAAAGAATGAATGCATTATTAGCAAGTGGAGAGGTTCCAGGTTTGTTTGAAGGAGATAATTATATAACCTTAATTAATGAATGTAAATCTGCTTATCGATCGAATATAGGTTTAGATGAATCAGATCTCTTTAAAAAGTTCACAAAACAGGTTCAACAAAATTTACACATAGTTTTTACTATGAATCCTGCAAATCCAGATTTTGCGAATAGACAAGCAACATCTCCTGCTTTGTTTAACAGGTGTGTTATTGATTGGTTTGGTGATTGGCCTTATAGTGCTTTATTACAAGTTGCTAGTGAATTTATTTTTAATTTAATCTTACCTGATAATAATTTTTATATGGATTATGTAGGAAATGAAGATGGTCCAATCAAAGGTAAAATTCAATATAAAAATAATAAAGCTTATTTTTTGTCTAGAGCTATTGTAGAAATTCATAATTCTGTTGTGCATATTAATAACGTTTTGATGAAAAAAGGGAATAGATATAATTATATGACCCCAAGAGATTTCCTTGATTTCATTAAACATTTTTTGAAAATAATAGATGAGAAAAAAGAAGAAGTTTCTAGTCAGAAAAATCATTTAAATTCAGGTTTGAATAAATTAAAAGATACAGAGATACAAGTTGCTGAGTTGAGAAATTCTTTAGCTATAAAAAAAAAGACACTTGCTGAAAAGGATTTGGAAGCAGAAGAAAAAATGAAGTTAATGATAGAACAACAAACTGAAACAGAAGATAAGAAAAAGAAAGCTGAAATATTGTCTAAAAAATTAGACGAACAATTTATAATTATTGATCAAAGAAAAGAAGTTGTTAGGAAAGAATTAAGTGAAGTTGAGCCTAAATTTAGAGAAGCTGAAGAAGCTGTTAAAAATATTCCAAAAAAAAATTTCGATGAATTAAGAGCTATGGCAAATCCTCCTATTTTAGTAAGGAATGCAGTTGAAGCAGTTGCTATCTTAATTATGAATGAAGGTGATAAAAATGTTACATGGGAAGATGCTAGAAAAATAATGAAAGGACAAGACTTTATAAATAAAGTATTATATTTAGACAAGAAGGCAGTAAAACCACAAACAAGTTTTCAAATTAAGAAACGTATAAATAATAATGATTGGGATGTTGAACGAATAAATAAAGCATCAAGAGCTGCTGGTCCTTTAGCTAAATGGGTTGAATCTGTTATTACATTTTTGAATATCTTAGAAACAGTACAGCCGTTAGAAAAAGAAATAGAGAAATTGCAGGAGGAAACCAAAGTTGCTGAAGATCAATATAATGAACAAAGAGATATAATATGTGAGCTTGAAAAAAAATTAGTTCAATATAAAAATGATTATGCTCAATTAATTAGTCAAGTACAAAATATAAAACAAGAAATGGAAATGGTAGAAAATAAAATAAAAAGATCTATTAATTTAATAGACAATTTAAAATCAGAAAAAGAAAGATGGTCTGAAACATTTATTAATTTAGAAGAAGCTTCAGAAACGTTTGTAGGGGATTGTTTAATAGCTGCTGCATTTTGTGCATACATTGGATTTTTCGAGCATTATGAAAGACAAAGGTTAAAAAGGACATGGGGAGAAATTATAAAAATGCATTATATAAAATATAGAAATGATTTATCATTTATTGAATTTTTATCTAGACCATCAGAAAGATTACAATGGATAGGAAATCAATTACCAAGTGATGAATTATCTATAGAAAATGCTATCATAATAAATAATTATATACGATATCCTATGATAATTGATCCATCTGATCAAGCCACAACATTTTTGTTAAATCAATATTCTGATAAAAAGATATTAAAAACTTCTTTTTCTGATAAAAATTTTATAAAAAATTTAGAAAGTGCTTTGCGCTTTGGCTCCACATTATTAGTATATGATGTAGAAAAAATTGATGCTATATTAAATTCAGTTTTAAATCAAGAAACACATAAACAAGGTGGTAGATTATTAATTACTATTGGTGATTCTGAAGTTGATTTTTCACCTTCATTTAATTTATTTTTAACATCAAGAGATGCTCATTTCCAGTTTACTCCTGATTTATGTAGTCGTGTAACATTTGTAAATTTTACTTTAACTCCATCTTCTTTACAAAATCAATGTTTAAATATGATACTAAAGAATGAAAGACCAGATATAGATAAAAAAAGATGTGATTTATTAAAATTACAAGGAGAGTATAAAGTGAAGATAAGGGAGTTAGAAGAATCTTTATTATTAGAATTATCTAATGTAAAAGGTAATATTTTAGATGATGACAATGTTATAAGTACTATGGAGAAATTAAAAGTCCAAGGAGCTGAAGCTTCTAAAGAAGTTAATATAGCAGAAGAAGTTATGGTAGAAGTTGAAAATGTAAGTAATCAATATTTATATTTAGCACAAGGATCAGCTAGAATATATTTTATTTTACAACATTTATGTAATATTAATTTTTTATATCAATATGATTTAAATTTTTTTTTTAATATAATGAAAGATATGTTGAATAATAATTATTTATTATCAATAGTTAAGAAAAAAGATAATTATAAAGAAAGATTAAAAGTTTTAGAGGATTTACTTTTTTCCTTAACTTATAATCGTGTAGCTAGAGGATTGTTACAAGAAGATAGATATGTATTTGGGCTTCAATTATGTTATGTTAAGAGCATAATAAATCCTAATATAGATATGGATCAAAGTTATTTACATTATTTGTTGAAAGATCATTATTCAAATCAAGATGTAGATGAATTTGAACATAATAAAATTGAAAAGAATTTATTACCAGAATATAATGATGAACAAATTAATGCATTAAATAATTTAATAAAACATAAATCTTTTCGTAATTTAAAAAAATGTATATTAAATAGTAAACAAAAGTGGATAGAATTATTACATTCGACTGAACCAGAATCGTTGGTTTGTTCTATACTTAATGATATGAATATGAGTGATGAATCTATAAATAAATCAGATGAATTGTTGAATAAAAATAAAAATAAAAATAAAAATTCGAATATAATGAATAATGGTGAATCTGGAAAAGATGGTATATCCGAAGAAAAGAGATATATAAATAATGATAATACAAACATGGATACTACAACTACTACTACTACTACTACTAATAATAATAATAATAATAATGATAATAATTATTATTATAATAATAATAATGTTAATAATGATATTTCTTTGTGCTTAAAAGAGTCCTTAATTATAAAAGCAATAAGACCAGATAAACTAGAAAATTGTTTTAATAAAATAATAAATAACATATTAGGTAGGGATTTTTTGTGGATTCCTGAATTAACAATAAATGATTTTGAAAAATATGTTAAGGAAAATGCAAATGGGAATATTCCAATTGTGTTAATAAGTTCTCCTGGTTTTGATCCTAGTAATAAAGTTCAACAATTAAGTGAAAAATGTAAAATTCCTTTATTTTCTATTGCTATGGGTTCAGAAGAAGGTTATATATCAGCTGAAAGGGTTCTATTTACTGCTCAAAATAATGGTGGATGGGTTCTATTAAAGAATATTCATATATCTACAAAATGGTTACATCAATTAGAAAAAAATATTCATAAAGCTACGACAAATAAAAATTTTCGATTATTTTTAACTATGGAATTTAATCCTAGAATTCCTCAACGTTTAATGAGAATATCTTTAACATTTATGTTTGAACCTCCTGTTGGTATAAAATTTTCTATTTTAAGATCATTTTCTTTATTTTTAGAAAATAGAGAATTATGTGAACCTAAAATAGCTAGATTACGTTTATACTTTATAGTTTCATATCTCCATGCAATAATATTAGAAAGAAGAAGATATACTCCTATAGGATGGACTAAAAAATATGAATTCAGTGATTCAGATTTAATGTGTGCTTTATCTGTTGTGGATAGTTGGTTAGATAAAGCTTCAACTAGGATAGGGAAAAATGTAAGTGAACATATTGATCCTTGTAACATTCCTTGGGAAGCTATAAAAAAGATATTAAATGAAGCAATATATGGTGGTAGATTAGATAATATGGTAGATCAAAAGATATTAGATACTTTTATTGATCATTTAATGAATAGTAATTCTTTTGAAACTGATTTTAAATTAAATATATGTAATAGTACATCATCGAATAAGGATTTTTTACTATCACCTGATTTGTTTAGGAATATAAATGATTATATAAATTGGACTAATAATATGAGTAATACTGATTTACCTGCATGGTTAGGTTTTGGTCAGCAAGCCGAAGGTTTATTAACAACTAGAACAAATTTCAGTATTATATCTAAATGGAATATATTATATAGTAAAAGTCGTTCTGATGTTTATGAGCCTTTGCCACATTCTCTTTTAACAAAATCGTTGAACGAGGAAAAATATATAAGTTTTGAATTATATAAAATAAAAAATATTAACGAAAAAAACATCAAACATAAAGATAAAAATAAAAACAAGGAAAATGATAATAATAATAATAATAATAATAATAATAATAAAAAATATATAGATAATAGTAAGAATGTGATATCTTCTTCTGAAACAACTGAAAGTGAAACTTCAGAATCTTGTACTGTTAACAGATCTATACATGTTTATTCAAATAATGAAAATATTTTGTTCATCAATAAGATTTTAGAAAATTTACCCCAAAATATACCTACTCTAGAAAAAAACGAGGAGAAGCTTAGAAATGCTGTATTTAGATGTTTTGAGAGAGAAAATAATTTATTTAGTGATTTATTAAAATTAATAAAAACCAATTTAAATCAATTAAAAAATGTTCTAGAGGAAAAAGTAAAATATACAAATAAAATCAGAGCATTAGCAAAAGATTTAAATTCATTTAATGTCCCATCAAATTGGTTACTACATGGAAATAGAACAAATTTAAATTTGACAAATTGGTTAAAGGAATTAATTAATCGTTTATATCAAATAATAGTAATAACACTAGAATTTAATGAAAAAAGTTTTATTGATATAAATGAAAAAAAAAAACAAAAAAATATAAATATAGAAAATGATGAGGATCATAATTTAAATGATTTTTATAAAAGAAACCATGATAATATATTATCACATTTTAAATTGAATCATAAAGAAAAAAATTTATCTATAAATTTCATTTGGCTAGGAGGGTTGTTTTATCCCAGAGCTTTTATAACAGCAACGAGACAATTATCTGCTTTTAAATTTAAAAATTCGTTAGATGATTTAGAATTATCAGTATTAATTGGAAATAATAATAATATGCAGTATGATGATATGATTCATTATACTATAACTTGTTTATCTATAGAGGGTGCTGAATGGAGCAACAAAGATAATGTAAGTTAAAAAAAATATATAAAAATAATAAAATAAGACAAATTAAACTTGAAAAAAATTAAAAAAATTACAAAAAATTTTTCATAATATATATATATATGTATGTATATATGTATGTATGTATGTATTTTTTTTTTTTTTTTTTATGTATACACAAATAATTATTTATTATTATTATTATTTTATTCATATATTTTTTATAGTGTTTAATTTTAAGTGATGAACTCACAATTGATTTGCCTCCTGTAACATTAACTTGGGAAAAAAAGGAGATTTTAAGGAAAAAGCAAAGAGAAAATAGTTCCTCTTTACATTTTATGAATTTACCAATTTATTTAGACAAATCAAGGAATTCATTTATTGGTTTCTGGAATTTCCCAGTTTTTAAAGGTATATCTGAACAAATCTGGTATCAAAGGGGAGTGGCCATATTTTTATCAAAAACGTATTAAGCAAAATAATATATATATATATATATAACATTAATAATATATTATTTTTTTCACAATAATTTATACATTTTATAATTTATTCATTTTGGGATGTAAGAATTATATCAAATTAAGTTTTATAATAATATACATTTCTGATTTATTATATGATTTTTTTCGTAATTTTATATTACACAAGAAACATAATATATATATATATATATTTTCTGCTCACGCATTTTATTATCAATATGGAAATATTATTATTACATACAAATATTTATAGGTGTACTATATATTAACACATTTGTGATTTTTTTTCTTTTGAATAATTAACATATATATATATATATATATTTATATATTAACAGATTTATAAAAATACCAATCACATTTTCTATAAGTGTTTACGTAACTATAATATTTTTACATATATATATATATTATTATTTTATTTTATTTCCTTTAAAAGTTGTTTCCTCTTTTCATCAGCTGTTAAATTAGAATTAAGTATTACGGCATTATTATTAACGTTGGACATATACGGTTTGTTCCATTTTTCTATTTCCTCAGTGGTAAAAATATCTGCTTGTTTTTTTTTAAAAAACAAATTATTATTTTTTGGTTCGTTATATTCGCTAAATAAAATCCAAACGAGGCCTACAGTTATTCCTATAAAAATAAATAAATAAATAAATATATATATATATATATATATATATATATATATATATATAAATATATATATATATTTGTCAAAGTAGCATAATAATATGCTGAATATTATATAATAAGAATAAAATTTCTATATATACACAAATTACACCTAAAAATATATTTATACAATTTAAAAAATATACATAAAAAACATAATTAACTACCTGAAAACCATACACTAATTTTAAATGCTGGACTTCCCTTAAGAAATATAGTTCTTTTAAAAGTTTTTATTTCTTTTACAAATTTGTTCATATTAATTAAAGGTAAAATTAAGGTAAGTACTGTGGTCATATTATAAGTTAAACATATATGAAAAAAAAACACAAAAAAAAAAAAAAAAAAAAAATTAAAATTAAAATTAAAATATAAAAAATATGTATGTGAAAGGGAAATTATAAATAATATATATATTAAAAAATAAATTAATTATATAAAATAAAAAGAACATATAAATGGATAAAAATAGATTCTTCTAAAATGTATATTTAAAAAAAAAAAAAAAAAAAAAAATGCACAGTCGTTATAAAAAAAAAGTGAGATCTATATTCATACATAGAAACAAATATGTATGTGTATATATATATTTTTTCTTTTAAAAGATGAAAAAAAACAAAAAAAAAATCACTTTTTTTTTTATTTAATATAATTATTGATATGTACATATTTGTTTTAGTTTTTCATATATATATATATATATATATATATATATAATATATTTTTTTTTTTTTTTTTTTATGAGTGTTTTATAAATGTATATATAAAAAAGGATATATATTATTTTTAATTATACTTATCTACAATGGGATGAATTTGGTAGAATGGTTTTTCATGATAGTCGAAATAAATTATTACGTTTAATACATGGCCAAAATTCAATTGTAACATTTAAGAGATGTCATAAACTCATTGGCCATTTTCATAATTATTCCTCTGTATATTTAGAAGAAGAAGATGTTGGTATTAATCATTTTATGAGTGATTTATTAGATATAGAAAAAAATGAAAAAGTAAAAGGAGAAGAAAAAATGAATAAAAGTGTTAATGTAGAAAAAGGAAAGGATAATCTAGAATGCGTCTTTAAATATAAGTGTGAAGATTTTCACGTTTATGAAATTAATAAGAATCGAAAGATTTTAAATTTAAAATACATAAGAGATAAACTAATAAGTGATAAGTTAAAAAGTAAGGAATATGAAAATTATAAGAAGAATGATATGTTAATATATTTGAATGAATATGATAAATCATTACAAAATAATATTTTAGAAAAGAAAGAAAAAATAGAAAATGATTTGAATATATCATATACTAATCATTCAAATGAAGAGTGTTTACATTTTATTTTATACAAAGTTAATAAAGATACTCAAGAAGCAATAAGAGAAATTAGTAAAGTGTCAGGGATTCCAATTACAAGTTTTCATTATTCAGGTTTTAAAGATAAAAGAAGTGTTTCTAGTCAAATAATATCAACTAAATTAAATTACCTAAAAGAACTAAATAATTTAAAAGATTATTATATAAATAAGAAGAATAAAAAGTTATTAATATGTAATATAGAAAAGGTGAGAGATAAAAAAAAAATTGAATTAGGAGAACATTATGGAAATAAGTTTATAGTAGTATTAAGAAATGTACAAAATAATGAAGACTATTTAAGAGATAGATTAAAATATATAAAGAAATATGGATTTATTAATTATTTTGGTATGCAAAGGTTTGGTATATATAAAAATACATTTAATAAAGGTAGGGTACTTATATCAAGAAATTATAAGGAATATATAAATTATGTCTTAGATCCTCATATTTTTGAAAAACGACAATATTGTGGAAATCCTATTAAAGATAGTATAAGTATATATATGAAAAAAGCATGTGAACTGTATCATAAAAGAGGAAAAGATGGAGATAGAGTAAAGAACGCATCAGTTGCATTTCGTTATATTACTCATAAGATGAATAAATTATTTGCAAAAATAAGAGAACGTGAAAAGGAATCACCCCTAATGATACATTTCAATAATAATAATAATAATAATAATAATAATTATAGTAATAATAATAGTAGTGGTAGTATACAATATAAAAACCAAAATAATATAAATATTAATATTAATGTTAATAGTCATATAAATAGTAAGAGTAAAAATTTGGTGGATCATAAATATCTATTTTCTTATATGACAAATTCGGAATATGAAGCTTTTATTCTTCTTCGAAATTTATACCTATTCGAAAAAAATAAAAAAGACATGAATAATATATCATTGAATGAAATGGATAAAAAAGATAATTTGAATAATTTAAAGGAACAACATGATGATAATAATTTTTATATAAATAAAATAAGATGTGTTAAAGGAATAAGTATGGAAACAAGAAGATTTCATATGCATTCTTATAGTGCAAAAATATTTAATTTATTAACATCTTATAGATTATATAATTTTGGAATTATATTAACTAAAGGTGATTATATAATTACTAAAGAAAAACAAACACAATTAAAAGAATTAAAAAATCAGCATAATTATATAACTATATATGATGACGAAATAGATAATGTTAATATACATAATGTTGTTTTACCAGTTCTTGGTACTATGTCACCTAGATTATCATATTTAAATATATTTTTATCATTCTATAGAAAATATTATATGAAGAATGTGAGATTAGTTTTTATGGAAATATTATTTTATTTAATTTATATATTATATGAAGATAATTTATTTAGACCTAAAGAAAATGTAGTTAATACATTTCTAAAAAATTTAAAAGAATATGTATTTTCAAGAGAAAAAAAAACTAATAAAGTTATGATTAATGAATCAATACAAATATTTTGTAAAGATATTTTATTTAAAAAATATCCAATTAAAAATATATTATATTTGATAAAAGTATTTGATAACTATATAAATTCCTTTGAATATGAATATGGAATGACTTGTGTTTTTAGAAATATAATTGTATTACCAAAAAATTTATATTTCTCTTTTACTAAATATAATGAACCAAAAGTAAAATTTGTTCAAGATTTATATTTAATAAACTTACCAAATAAAAAGGATCTATTTAATATAGAAGAAAATAATGAAAATAGTAAAAATTTTAAAAATTATACAATGATAAACGATCATATGAAGTATGATAAAATTTTGACAAAAACACAAATTAAGATACAAGAGGATGCAAAAAATATATATAGTAAAAATGATACTTTGTTATATAACCAAGATGATTTTAAAAATAATATAAGTAAACGAAAACAAAATGTTATATATAATTATAATGCTTTGATATTAAGTTTTAGTTTATATTCTTCATCTTATGCTACTATGTTGATAAGAGAATTGTATGGAAAAAAAAATGAGTTGTTAGTGCATAATCTCATAGAAAATTGTAAAAAATATGATCAAAAAATAAGAGATTCAAAATGATGTACGATAATATATATATATATATATATATATATATAATATATGCATTATTTTATTTTTCATTATCAAATTAAAAAAGTGTATATACGTGTCTTATATATATATATATATATACATATAATTTATATTTATTCATTTAAATAAATCAAATAATATATACTTATATATATTATAATATTTCTACTTATAGTTATTTTTTTGTACCAAAAAAAAAAAAAGAAAAAAAAAAAAAATTATGAGAATAAAGGGAAAACACAAAAAATTAAAAAAAATAATAATAATAAATAAATAGATAATTAAATAAATAAATATTAATAATAAATTATGTAAACAAATCGAAATTAAAATTATTCTTTTTAAAGATATATAATTTGTGTGTACTATAATAAAATATATAGTAACATGAATAGAAAAATAAATATATAATATATATATATATATATATATATATATATATATATATATATATGAAATATTGGGATGTTTATAAAACATGTTTATACAATAATAGTTACATAAAATCTAAAAAAATATCTCTAAAACAGTCGGTAAATTGTTCAATTAAATTTTCGTCATTACATTCAGATTTAAAAATCCAATTAATTGAATTATCTGTTTTGTTAAAAATTAATTCAATAAAGATATAATGTTTTGTGTATAACTGAGAGTACATATAAAATTTAAGACATTGATCAATTTCTCCTGAAGCAAGTGTTATTAAATTATATTTGGATATTAATTGATCAATAGTATCTAATTGTAAATTATAATAATTTTTTCTTAAAAAAATTTTTTCATTATTTTGTTCAGGTAATGCATTCCATTGTGTTTGATATACTTCAGGGTTTATATTATCAACATCGATTATAATATTTTTTAATTTTTTAAAAGTAGATGTATTATATATATGATCTAAATTTATTATTGTATTATTATTTTCTGTATTTATTATTACATCATGTAAATTTGTTGAAACGTTTTCATTTGTTTTTTGTTCTTGATTTATTAATATATTATTATTATTATATTTGTTACTTTGATTTGTTTTAACATTTTGTTCATCCATAATTAATATATCCTCATTGATATTAAGCAAATTATTATTATTATTATTATTATTATTATTATTAATATTTCCATTTTTGTCATGTATTGTATGCTTATGATCTATTATATTATTGTACATATGATCAGATGTATAATGATTATTTAAATGAATATCTTCTGAATTATCATAACCATTTAATTGGCTATTAGAATCTTTTGTTATGTCACTATTTTCTTCTGGATCATATACTGCTCCGAAAGCTATTTTTGAATATTCAATAAATTTATTTACTGGTTGTTTATATAATACAGACAAGGTATTAAATTCATTATATAACTTATCTAATAATATATTTTCATTGGATTCAGAGAAATTTTTGACTGTTTTTTTTTTGCAAGCAATGATATGAAATGCTTCTTTATAATTATAACTTAAGAGTTTATAATAAAAGAACATTTTATCAGTAAGTTCAGGATATTTATAATTTTTTAATATATTATCAAATAATGTAGAAACAATGTTTTTCATTTCAGCAGGTCTTCTATATAACACTTTAACACAAGCAGTTAATAATTCTAACATAAATAAATAAGAACAATTTCTTAAATTTATATATTCTTCTAAAAGATATGGAGCTTCTTCAATATATTCACAATATTCACCTATTATCCATATATAAGATATAATACCACCATTATCAATTAATCTATTACCATGTTTTACTATTTCTTCTATAATTAATTTTGTATATTCTTCATATTTTCTTAATATGTTTACAAGTATTTTTATTGTAGCACTACATATATAGGAATAGTTCATTGTCATAAAATTTGACAAAGATAATTCTACTACTCTTGAAATGCATTTAGGAATTTTTAATGCTATGGATCCTATGGATTCTATGGCTTTTTGAGCAATCTCTACATTGGCATCTGAAACGTATTCGCTCAATTCGTTGATTATTAAAACCACATTATTCTAAAAATGAAATAAAATATAAATGAATAAATACATAAATACATACATACATATATATATATATATATATATATATATATATATATATATATATAACATAGTATAAGTAATATGACAATTTTTTTAATTTTTACCTTTGATGCTACTGATACAAGAATGTCCAATTTTATATCTTTTATATATGTTAAATCATTATATCTAAAGAAAAAGTGCTTATAGTCATAATCAAAAATTTTATAATTCAATTTATTAGCTTCATGCAATAATAAATTTGTATGTAACAAAACGATATATGCAATTTCATTGGACGAAGTCGCAATTAATGTAAGTAATGGATCTTTCATTCTTTGAAAAATCTGTATTTGTAAATTTGTGTCATTGATAGAAAAATTAAGAAAACATTTCAAACAAGCTAGAAAGACAGTTGAAGAAAAATCTCTTATGTGATTTTCTAATATATTCATAATATCATACATTTCATCTTCATTTTCTGGTATATATGTACTTACTATATATAAGATGACGCTTTTCCCCCATTCATTAAAATGAGATAATTTATTTAACATATTAAATACAATTTCTTTATTTACTTTTAATCCCCCTTCATCAATCAATATTTCATTTAAAGCATGTACAGAATTTATAATACATTGAGGATCTTTATCTAATAATTTATTTTTTAAAATTTTTATAATATCATTTTTAATTGATAAATCAGGATTCATTTTAATTAATTTTACACAACTAATAATTGCAATTCTTCTCACATATGAATTTTTATCATTTAACCCATTAAATAAAGGGCCTTCAATATATTCAAATAAATTATTAATTCTTAAATTACAAAAACTACGTAAGGCTAAACCACGTATTATAGGATCATCGTCTTTGCTATCTTTTTGTAGTGTATTTATAGTTAGAAGGGACAGTTCAGAGTTTGTTTCTACAAAAATAAAATAAAGAAATAATAAGGAAATATTATTATAATAATAAAATATACATACATATATTATATATATGATTGTATTATAACTATTTACCTGCATAATTGTTTAAATATAAATATATCATTTTTTTCTGAATTATATCATTTGTACTAGATATCATTATGATATCTGGAAATAACTTGGATACATCCACACCTAAAGTCATATAGGCTATTACCTTTTTTAACACTTCTCTTTTTTTATCATCATTTTTTTCTTGAGGTAATTTTTTTAAAACGTCTTTCAATTTGTTAATTTCACTCTATAAAAAAATAAAAATATATATATATGTATATGTACATTTGTGTACATTTTTAATGTACAAAGAAAAAATATAATAAATCTACTTATTTTATTCATCTCTATTAATATATATTCAATCAACATATATATCTTTTTTAAAATATAAATATATATATATATATATATATATAAATGCTTATAATATATGTTCGAATGTTGGATTTTTTTTTATTATTTACTTGGCTTGGAGACATATCAATGGAAAATATATATTTGTATATATGTAAAAATGGTAAACAAATTTAAACCTAATATATTTTATATTTATATATATTCTTATTATTTGTTTTTTTTTTTTACGTTTAAATGTTACAAATCTTTTAATTTTTAAGTATTATTATTTAATGTTGTAACAAACAATTTTGTACTATTATTATTTTATTCTATTCTTTTAAATAGATGATATATAAAAAATAATAAAAAAAAAACATAAATAAATTATTTTAATATAAACTAAATAAAAAACATGATTAAAAAAAAATAATATGTCAAAAGAAATGCTTATGATACAAAAATATTAGAAACAAATAGTAAAAATATATATATATATATATATATGATCTGAATTAAAAAAATATATTTTTTTTTTTCAAATAAAAAAAAGAAAGATAAAACAGAATATCTTATACATTTTTTCTTTCCATTTTTTTAAAATTTCGCATAAAAAATAATTTTATTTTTTTTAGGACGTATACATAAAAATTAAAAACAAAACAAAAATAAAATAAAATAAAATAAATGACAGGTTATTAAATGCTTTTCTTCTTTTTTATAAAACTATATTTTATTATTTACTTAAAAAAATATATATTTTTTATATTTTTCAAAATGATAATAAGAAAAAGAGATATGGAGAATATTGTATTTTTTTTTTTTTTTTTTTTAAATAAAAAAATAATTATATTATACTCATTGAAAGTATTATATATATATATATTTCAATTGAAAAAGGAAGATTTACATAATATATAATATACATATATATATATATATATATTTTTAGTGTAAAAAATTAAAATATGTATGGTATATATATAATTATATATAAATATATTTTATCATACATTTATATTTATACCTTAAAAATTAAGAATTAAAATAATAAAAAATTATATGTCATAATTTAAAAATTTACAAATTATTTTTTTACATATTTTTTCTTAAAGTAGTTTATAAGGAAAAAGGGAGAATTTTTTTTTTTTTTTTTTTGGTTAGGAAAATGACGAAAGAGAAAAATAAAATAAAATAAAATAAAATAAAATAAAATAAAATATAAGAACAATTTTATTTAATATTTACTAAATTATTATGTATACTATTTATTCAGTTTAAAATATTTGTATTTGAGGCTCTTTGAAATTAAAAAAAAAAAAATATATATATATATATATTTATATAATTAATATGAAATAATAGAATTTTCGGTTTATATATAATCAAGAGCATATTGATAAAATAAAAATAAATTTATATGTACACATATGTATAATATTAGTTAAAAAAAAAAAAAAAATCATTTGAATCTTTTTTTGTGATAAAATAAATTATATTATTGATCATATATATATATATTGTTTATAAATATATATATGATTTTATTATGTGTTTGTGATTTTTTTACTGTTTATTATAATTTAATGTACATTTATTAAATATAAAAAGACAGTATTAATTGTAGTAAATGGACTTGAAATTATTATTTTTTATAAAAATTTGAAAGGTTTTTTTTTTTTTTAAATAATTAATTTTGAGAGAGATTATGAAATATATATAAATATATTTATATGTGAATAATATTTTATAATGAGTAAGAAAAGAAAAAGAAGAAAATAAAAATTACTCATTTAAATATTTATTAAAATAGAATTATACTCATTAAGGGAAATATAATATTTATTATGTATACTTTGTTCCACATGTAGAAGTTAAAAATATGAATAAATTTAAAATTCTCATTATGTATATTAAATAATTATATATCATAAAACAGAACATACAAATGTTCATAAATAAATAATCTTATATATATATATATATATATATAAATATGTTCTCATAAATATTCCTATTATGTCCATATAGTTCTGTACAATATTATCTATACAAATTTAATGGAAATATTTGTGTGTTCTTAAGTGATTTTAAAAATAATCTTAAATCACTTATATATTTTTTATAATATGATAATATAAAATTCATATATATATATATATATATATATATAAGACCACTTATATTTTTACAAATATCTATAAATAGGTACTTTTATTTTAAACATGTATGCGACGTGAAAAAAAGGGAAGAGAAAATATGTGGAAAAAATTAAAAATATGAAGGTTATCGAATAAGGAAAAAAAACAAAAAAAAAAGAAAAGAATAAAATTATTAAATAAATAAATAAATATATATATATATATATATTAAGATCAAATGTGTGGTTTATTAAAATACTATTTTTACTTACAATTAAAAAATATATATGGGGGAAAAAAAAAATAAATAAAGAGAAAAAAGGAAATTAAACTTTAATACGGAAGAAAAATAAAAAAAACATAATTACACAAATAAACATTTATATTTTAATTTTTTCGTTAATACAATTCACTTTATAAGAAATTATTATTATATTTTATTTTTTATTATATTATTATATATTTTTTTTTTTTTTTTTTTTTTCTATTATAATGGAAGAAATTAAAAAATAGGAGATAATAATAAATTAGCATTCATTTTATATATTATAAAATGGCTTTTATTTAATTCGATAAATATTTTAGAGGATTGAATAATGTGTATATATAAATATATATATATATATATATAGATTTACAAAGATGAACTTATGAATTTGTAATTTTCTTTTTAAGATATTAATATAAAAAAATAATAAAAGAAAAGAAATTTTTTTTTTTTTTTTGATATTATTATTAACATTAAATTAAATTTTGATGTGTTAAAATTTCAAAAGAGAATCTATGCTCTTAAAATATATATTATTTATATATTTATAAATATATAGTAAAATAATGTAAATTGGGTTCTTTTATTTTTATTTATTTATTTTATTTTATTTTTATAATATTTGGATTAATTTATAGCAGTATATGGATTGCATGTTATTTTTATACAATATGATAATATGAATGGAATTATTTTACATTAGTTTCTTTTTTTTTTTTTCTCTTTTTATTTGGGTTAAATTTTTTTCTTTTATTTTATTTCCTTTTTTTTTTTTTTTTTTTTTTTTTGCACTTTGTTTATATTTTCTTTTTCCTTTCTTGTAAAATTTTCATGCTATTATAAATGAAAATTATATAATATATAAAACCACCACAACCTCACTTCCTTTTATTTTACAAAATATAATATATATATATAAATATTATGTGTTATGTTTTTCTTATTTCTCTTTATTGGGTTATCAGTTATACTATTATTTTTTTTCCATATACACATATATAAATAAATAAATATATATATATATTTACATATATATAATATAACAAGTTCCAATATACATTTTATTATTATATCAAGCCAAGATTAGAAAATTGGTAATTACAAAAAATATTATAATATTTATTCATATAACAATTAGAAGGGAAAAAAAAAAAAAAAAAAAGGAATGAAATGTAGAAAGAACAAATTTTCTCTATTTTTTCATTCAAATTGTAAAAAAGAAAAAAAAACATAGATAAACACATATATTATAATATATTATATTTATAAATATAACAATATAATATTTTTTTTTTTTTTTTTTTTTTGAGAAAAAGTTAGGAGAAAAATTAAATTTCCTTTTTTCTTATTTTATTATTTCAATTGTATATAAAAAAAGTAAATTATATTTATATTTGTCCCTTTTTTTTTTTTTTTTTTTTTTTCTTGTGTATTTATATTTTAAATATATATAAAATTGACATGTTTTTTTAAAAACGACAATTTGTTTATTTTCATTTCTTATTTTATATACAATTATATACTTAAGAAAAAATAGAAAAATTAAAGTAAATTAAAAAAAACTGTTCAATAAAATAGTTTCTTTTATATATAATATATGTATGTGATTTATTATTGGATTTATATATAATAAAATATTGTAAAAAGTAGGAAAATTTTTATAAATTGATTATATATATAATATTATATAAAAGTAAAAAATTTTATATTAATATATAAAATTATACATAATGTTTATATTATAATATATATATATAAATATATAACATATATAAAATATATTATTTTATATATTTTAATATAATTAAAAAACAATATAAAAATTTATTACATTTATTTATTTTTTTATTTATTATATATGTATATATATATATATTTTTTTTTTTTTTTTTTTATGGGGCTTTTTTACAAATTTCCTTTTTATTTTAAAATTACAAGAATGAGCAAAAAATAAAGTTTATTTATAAATATTATGCTATTATATAATAAATAAATATATAGCATTCTATATATATGTATAATTTTTTTTACGTATGTTTTTTTTATATATATAATTTTTATGTTTATAAAATAATATGCAATTATTTTTAAACATGCAGTAGTGATGAAAAAAAATCATGCTATAAATTCTTTTCGAGAAAAAATAGAATCTGAAATGAATTTCATGAATGAGAAAAAATAAAGAAAAGTGGATACTACATGTAGAGAAAAAAAAAAAAAAGAAAATATATGAAATATTTAAAAATTTAAATGTTTATTTAAAAAGATAAAATTTATTTTTTTTCTCTTTTTATTTTTTACTTTTTGTATATTATGATAATTATATATTTATTTTATTATTTTAATTTCATATCAAAAGAAAAAAGAAGAAAATAAAAAAAGGAACAAAAAAATAACATTTTTTTTTTTTTTTTGCTTTTTATATATTATATGTGGATTTCAAAATTTTGTATTCTCATTTTATATAATATTCCTTTTTTATATACTTTTTAAGATTATAATATGTTAATATTATATGTATATATATAATACATATTACATATAAAATATATATTGTATAATAAATATATAAAATAATAAAAAGAAAACTAATAATTATTTTATATAAAATTATACATACATGTATAATAAAATAAACTTGTTTTTTATTCTATATATGTATAAATTTTATTTTATGAAAGTATTTTTGTTATTATTATATTTTTTATTTATTATAAATTATTTTTTTTTTTTATAATTTTTTTATTTTACATGAACAAAATAAAATACATTTTTATTTATAGATATGGTTTGTGAACTTCATATATATATATATATATAAATATATATATATTTATGGAATGTAATTTATATGTTTATATTTTTTTTTTATAAAAAAAAAGTATTATTTATATGCTATTTATATATATTTATAAAATAAAAATACAACAAATTTTTCTTTTTATGTACTTTTGAATTGTTCTATATTAGTTTAGAATTATCATAAATTTTGTAATTATTTTGTATTAAATTATGTAGATATATAGATATATGACTTTAAAGAAAATACAATACATTACAAAATATTTATTATATGTTTTTTTTTTTTTTTTTTTTTTTTTACTTTATTATATGCTTTTAAAAATATTTATTTGGATATATTGAGAAATATAAAAAAAAAAAAAAATTTATGTATTTTACATGTAGAATGGAAAAAAAACAATCTGCGTACATAAAAATTTATAAAAATATTATAATATAGAATATATTGTACTATTTGAAAAATACATTTAATTATTTAATTTATAAAAAAGTAATTATGTGAAAATAGAAAAGAAATATGTATCTCCTATAAGATATTATACATTTTATAATAAGAAAGAAGAAAAAAAAAAGAAGAAAATGATAAGATATTTTTTTTTTTTTTTTTTTTTTTTTTAAATATATTTTAATAAGAATACGTACATTTTGATGTTGTAAAATTGTATAATTATATTTATATAATATATTAAGTATATATTTATATATTTTTTTTTTTTTTATTATTTAAAAGTTTATAAAAAATGTCTTTGCATATATAAATATATTTTATGAGAATCATGATAATTTTTAATATATTTTTTTTTTTAATTGCCTTATAAGATCTGAATACCTTTTTTTTTTTTTTTTTTTTTTTTTTTTTTTTTTTCCCCTTTTACTTACAAGTTAATTTTAGAAGCTTTTTAGAAAAGAAGGAAAACCACAAAAAAAAAAAAAAAAAAAATTAATAAAAAAGAAGTGGAAGGATTCTATATTGAAAATTAGTTACATAATGTTTAATAAATATATATGAATTATTTGTATTCCTTTTTAATTCTTTGCTTTTATATATAATTTGTACTTCTTTTTTATTCATAATGTTTGCCATGTTTTTTTTTATTCATCATATTATTTGAATCATATATTGTTTTACATTTTTTGCTATAATATATCCTACATTTATTTGTTGTAACATTTTACATTGCTCATCATAATTTTTATTTATATAATGTTCCTTTATTTTTTAGCTTTTTTCTTGCATTATTTTTTATAAGAATCATTTTTAAGTTTATTTGACATCATTTTTCATATTATTTGTTATCATTTTTTTTTTTTATTTTCATATTATTTGACATCATTTTTTTTTTTTTTTTTCTTTTATCATGATGTGAGAAAAAATTTTTTAATTATTTGATTTTTTTTTTTTTTTTATTTACATTGTTGGGATACTTTTTTATTATAATATATTTACATGTTCATAATTTTATACATATACTATACATACATATATATATATATATATAATAATTATATATATGTATGCATTCATTCTTAATAATTTATATAATTTTACGTGCTAGTATTTTATTTTTTTTTTTTTAAAAAGATCAAGGTATATATATGCATATACATATATATATATATATATATATATACTTATACATATTCTTTATATATATATATATATGTATTATATCTTATTTTCTTAAATATTTTATTATCCATATTTTTCTACATTATAATTTTTTTTTTTTTTTTACATAACGTAATATACATATAATATTTTTTACATATTTATACATAAATATACACTTATATATTTAACAATATAAACTCATATATATATAGATAGACAGATGAGAAAATTAGGAAGAATACAACTGTAATTATTTTTTTATAATATATATATATATATTTTTTTTTATTAATTTTTTTTTTTTTTTTTTTAATTTTTATATTTTTTTTGTTTCTTAATATTTGCAGTTTCTCATATATATTTGTAATACATGTATATATTTAGATAGAGAGAACATATTATATATAATACATAGTTATATTCATATACAATATATTGTTACATATAATATATATGAATCTGTAGATTATGTTTATGAATGTTTTTATGGTAAAGTTATATATAGATATTGTTTTTTATTATTCATAATTTTTTTCTAATAGAGTAAAATATTCCTTATTTAATCATTTAATATTTTTAACTTACTTTTAATCTTTCGTGAATTATCTTAAGTTTATGTATATATATATATATATATTTATATGATATATGTATATATATTAATATTCACTTTATTTAAATAATACTTGTGTTACATATGTTATTGAATATAGAAAAAGAAAGCAGAAAGATAAAAAAATAAAAGAAAAGAATAAAAGGAATTTGAATTTCTTTAATTCTTTCTTTTTTTTTTTCTTTTTTTTTTTTTTTTTTTCATATTTATGCTGTTATACATATAGATTTATTTAAGTTAAAAAAAAATTATATATATATTTATGTATATATATTTATAAGAATATTAATATATGGACACATATTTGTGAATATAACACTTTTATTTTTTTTATGAAAATGGTTTATATGAATATTTTATTTAATATTATATAAATCATATGTTTTTTTTTTTTTTTTTTTTTTTTTTTTTTTCTTATATATATAAAAAGAAAAGTATATTATAATATTTGTATATATATATATATATATATATATATATGAATATATAGTTGTTTTTCTTTTTTTTAATTTATATTTATATTATTATTTCATTGTTTTAATAATCAAAATTATATATATATATATATTTAAGTACATCATATAAATATTCTCATAGACATATTAGAGAGGGAGAATAAAAAAAAGAAGAATATGGTGTTAGAAGTAGAGTATCATAATATAAATACTCCTTTTGGAAAATATTCAGATTTGGAGAATTTGAAAGAAGAAAAGGAAAAGAGATTATATAATAATTTGGAATATGTAAATTTATTAGACATAAAAAATTTGGAAAATAAATCTATATATGTATCATCAGATTTATTGAATTTTTTAAAATGCTGTTCAAATGTGAATATCAATTTGAATAAGGTTCCTTATGATTTCGTCTATTCATTTTTAGTTGATGGAGAATTATATTTAGGATATGATATATCTGTTTTTATTTTATTAGTAAAAGCAGAACATTTTAAATATTGTAGAAGAATAGATGAAGAAAATAGAGATAAGGAAGAAAATTGTGGAACAAAAGATAAATCAACAATTAAAAAATCATCACAAATAGATGGTGAAGATATCCTACAAGGATTGTTGATTAAAGAAAAAAAAGGTTATTTATCTTTTTTGAATGAAAATAATGAGGCTTTAAAACAATATATGGAATCCGAGAAAAGAGGAAATCCTGTATGGAATTTGGATGAATCTAAATATATGGATAAAAATTGGGATGATGAAGAAGATTCATCATTTATATTTAAGCCTACTTTTAATTATTTAGGAAAGAATAATAAAAATAATAATAATTATAATAATGTATTTTCTAATTTTATAATCGGCAACTTATCTTCTGATAATATTTCTGGATGTTTCTATGTGGAGAAATTAAATGCTTATCTTTTTGCCATGTTGGATAAATGTAGCAATAAAACAGTTATATCTATTTTTCCAGTTGAAAAATTTGGAAGACAAAAATCCAGAAACTTAGCTAGCCGATTTTCCCAATATGAGGATTATATGCATCGGATAATTGAGGACAGACTTTATCCGAATATTCAAAATAATCTCCAAAGTGTTAATAATATGAGTAATATGAGTAATATGAATAACATAAATAATAGCAAAGATAATATTATTAATGCAAGTGGTATTTTTAATGGTAATAGCCAAATTGTTCCTTACTTTGAAAATATTTTGGATTATGATAAATCAGAATTTGTGGAATATATAAATTCCTTTAGTGATGTAAAGAAATCATCTTCATTTGATATTATTGGTAGTGGCAAAAACTTATATGAACAAGGTCCAAACATGAGGAAACATTGTATATATAGTAATAATAATAATAATAATTTGAAAAGTGGATATGAAACTTATATTTTGGAAAATAAACAACCCTTGGAATTAATTGAAAATCATTTCGACACAATGGAAAACGTTAGAGGGATATATGATAATATTTATAAGGACTATATAAATTCCATTAATATGTTAGGGTTATCAAGGCAAGACAATTCAAATATGCATGAAATGTATATAACGAGGGATAATCATAATAATTATGATAAAAATGAAAAATATATATATAGTAGTAATATTAAATATATTAATTATCATCATTTTGATAATATGGATGATATTGTTATGAAATGTATAAATATGAAGGAATTAATTTCTATGGATAATAATAATAATAATAATAGTAATAATAGCCATTTTGAGAAAACAGTGGAATTCATAAATCCTAATGAGGATAATATTTTTGACAGTGAAATGGATTCTTTGAAAAATGAGAATAAAGATGAAGAAGAACAATCAGCAATAAGTATTTATAACATTTTAGAGAACAATGGAAATGATACAAATATGAAAAGATGTAGTAGTAATTATAACGATGATAATAATAATGGATATAGTAACGGAAGTAATGATAATTATAACAATGGTAGTAGTGACAATTATAATAACAATGGGTATAATGATAGCACAGATAATAATAATGGATATAACAGTAATAGTAGCTATAATAGTAATAATAATAATGGAGATGATAATAACAATAATAATAATAATGATGATGATTGTAATAATAATAATAATAACAATAATAACAATGGTAATAATAATAATAATGGTTACAATAATGGTAACAATAATAACAACAACAATAAGGACAATAACAATAATGATGGAAATGGTAGTAGTAATAATAATAATAATGATGATGATGAAGAAGAGGAGGATGAAGATGATAACAATAATAATAATGAAGATGATAATATGAGTGATAACGAAGAAATGGAAGATAATGATGAAGATAACGATGAGTATAATAATAGTAATGATAGTTATAAATATGAAGAAAAAGATAGTAATAATGAAAAGGATTTGAAAAAAGATATAATAGAAGGAGATATGATTAATTCTGTTAAATACAATAAACACATTGGTCATCATACTACAAATAAGAGTGAAATTAGTACTAACTATTTTGAAAACAGTTGTAACATGAGTGTAAATAATAGTAATAACGAAGGATATGATGATAATTGTAATAATGGATATATGAATCACGATGAAGGATTAACTCTTAATAATGGGAATGTTTCAAATAATAAATGCGATATGATAATGCCAGAAGATGGCAGTGTTATGTATGAAAATATGATTAACAGAGGTAACGGGCTTACAAATAATATTAAAAATAATAATG
>NC_041699.1:1197500-1235000 GCF_900097015.1 Plasmodium sp. gorilla clade G2
CACTTTATACAGATGAAGCTTTTGCTGTTCAAGACGTTGATGCTATGAGCGTTTTACCAAAAGGATCAAGTTCATTAAAAGTAAAAACGATGGCAAAAGATATGTTTGTTGGTAGAGGAAATACAGAAGGAGCTAGTATATCCTTTTAAATACCTATTTTTTTTTATTTTATTTATTTTTTTTTCTTTGTAATAAATATATGGATCATTATATAATACACACATTATATATATGGAAATCTTTTAATTAATCTTATCAAATTTTTTGTTATATATATATATATATTATATATATATATATGTATATTATATTATGTATTTTAAATGTCCCATACTTTTTCTATTTTTATACGTTTTCAATTATAATAAATTAAAAATTCATATCAAGTTAGAATTCTATAAAATTTGCAAAATTCGTAAAACTTTAAAACATAATTCATTATAATTAATTGTTAATTATCAATCTAAAAAAAATTAAAAAAAAATAAAAAGATAAGATAATCAAAGTTCAAAAAAGATGAATCACACAAATAGCTATTTGTATGATTAGTAAAATAAATTTAATATAAAATATATTATATATTCATAATTTAATTTTAAAATCTTGACAATATTCCTTTTATTATACTATAAAAAAAAAAAAAATTTTATTTTGAATTTCAAAATATATGCAAATGGGAATTCTATCATATTATATAAATATATATATAATTATTCATTAAGAAAAAATAAGAGAAAAATGGAATATACTAAAAGTAATATATGACAAGATAAGGTACAAATTGGTATATATATATATATATATATATGTGTATGCATATGAATATATTTATTTTTGCAAAGACATAGATTTATATAATTAAAAAATTTCATATATATATATATATATATATATTTATTTATATAATAAGGGGGAAGAATGTTTTAATTTTTAACATGTAATATTATTCTGAATATTGGATTTATCTCTTAAATAATATTTTTTGTTATCCTGTAAAGATTTATCTTTACTTACGATATCACCACATGTGTAATTATTTAGTTTATTTTTATTATAATTATTATGATTGTCGTTATAAGATGTATAAGCATCTATATGATCATTTTCATTTTGTTCATTTTTTATTTGATTTCTAAAATTAAAATTTTTATTTCCTCTTTCCAAGAAATAAGAGACAAATTCTCCCTTTCCTCTATATATAAAACAAGTCATTTTCATATAACCTTTTTTTCTAGCTAATTTATTTATGCACATTTTAGGTATTTTAACAATACCTTTTGATGTATTATATTTGACTAACCCAGTCCAATCATTTTTTGTATTACATATTCTATTTTGTGTATGATCCTTTTCAGGAAGATTTTCTTTTTTTATTTTAATTGGTAATATGGATTGATAATTTGTTGTTTTTATTTGTTCAGTTATATTAAGATGATCCAATTTGTTACATTCATCTATTTGATTAATTTTGTTGTTTTGATCATTTGCATTTTTTTCATTTAAAATAGGCTGATTATTAAGCTTTCCATATTTTTCATTTTGTTCTATATTATTATTATTACACCCATGAGTCTTTTTATAATTCCTTGTTCTTATAGGACTAGTCTGGGTTATTGTATTATCATCGCGTTGATCATATTTATTTTTCCAAATGTTTGTATTCCAATTTTGTGTTAAAAATTCTGAATAATCACAATCGTTAATAAGCTTATGATATAAATCATATAAGGAATATACTCTTTTTACATTTAAACATATTCCTTTTTCTTTTCGTAAAGTTAGAAATCCTTTTGTGACTTTTTGAGTGTTTTGAATTAAATGAGGATAAGTATTTCTTGTAACATTTACATTTTGTTGATTTTGTTCTAAGACATTTTCGTTGTTTTCGAATCGATACATATTATCAGATTTATTATATGCATTATATAAGTTATTAATATTATTTATATCGTTTTGTGATTGTAAAATATTTTCTTTTAAAGAATCATTATTTTTTTCTACGTTTACTTGACTTTCAGTAATTAGGTTATTATCATATGTTTTTGTGTCCTTAGAATTTATTAGTTTTTGGTTTATTTCATTTTCAGTAGTATTATTACTACATTTGTTATGATCTTTTAAATAGGGTAAATTGTTCATATATTCCAAAAAATGTTTTTGATCATTTGTTTCTGTGTCATTATTATTAGAGTAAGTGCTATTTTTTTCATAAGTATTTATATCATCTACATTTTTAGTAGTATTATTACTTAAGGATCCTTTTACTGGAACATATTGATTTGGAACTTTTATTATATTATCTATATATTCAAAATTATTTGTTTTATCATCTGATGTTTCTATATATTTGTCTTCATCAATATGATTTTTGGTATTCTCCAATTGTATAGGAATGACATTTTCATTATTAGGTTTATTTGATGACTGGATTATATCATGGGTAATTCGCTCATTTTGTATATAGTTCTTTTCTTGTTCCCTAAAAAAATCAGATACATTTGTAAAATTTGTATTATTATAATTTTCATTATTTTGAATTTTTCCTTCCTCACAAATATAATTATCGTTATGATTATCTGTTTGTATAAACAAAAATTTATCATCTCCATCATTTCTATCATTTCTAACATGTCTATCATTTTTATCATTTTTATCATTTGCATAATTGTTAATATGTGTATCACTTTGCAAAAAATGTGTAAATGATGGATATTGTACAAGAGCCTTATCATTTTCTATAATATTATTGGTTTCAATACTTTTTGATATCATATCATGTATATATTTTTCTTCTTTTCTTTTTCTTCCCCTTTTTTTTTTTTTTTCTGTTTTGGGTATGTTATTATCAATTTTATTGTATATATCATTGGTAGGGTATAGAGAATGGTCATTTCCCAAAATAAGGGATGAGTAATTTGTTTGTTCATTACAATTTAAGGTAATATGATCCATTAAATAATTTGTTACATCAAATGCTACTTTACTATCATATTCACTATATAGTATTTTCCCTTCTGTTCTTAATTCTTTTTTAAGTTGTTGTAAAAAATCCACTGTTTTTTTCTGTGCATTTGTCATTCCATATACATCAGCAGGAAATACTTTGACTTGTATTTTTCCTAAGTAATTATAACAGACTATATATTTTTTTCCTTTAGCCAATAAATTTTTAATATTTTTATTTTTTGATAAAAACTTGTTATTTTTAACAAATGGTGAATAGGTATTATCATTTTTATAATTCGTTTGATTATTAGTATAAAACATATTATTATCTATACCTATGTTTTGGTTTGTTTTTCTATTTAATATAGAATATGTTTTTGATATTAATTTTTTGGTAGCATGTATATTACTTATTCTACCTCTACCTCTGCCTTTTCCTTTGCCTCTTCCTCTGCCTCTTCCCCTACCTCTTCCTCTACCTCTTCCTCTACCTCTTCCTGGTGCTCTAATTTTAGTTTTTCTTGTTTTGTATTTATAATTTTTTTGATTATCATATTTTTCATCACTTATAGAATATTCATCATCTTCATCTTCATCATCATAATCATCATCATAATCAAAATTATAATCATATGTATAATTATTTTGATAAATATCATCTTGAAGATTATTTGAATCATATATATTTTTGTAATTGTTTTGGAAATTCATGTATAGATTTTCCCTTTCCATTTCTTTTTCTATTTCATTTTGTTTTATTTTTTTTCTTGTTCTTTTTTTCTTCTCATCATAATTATAAATATCATTTTTTTCGTTTGGTTTAATTTCACCATTTGTAGATGTTTTAAATGTCTTATGAGTATATTTTACTGCGTTTCTTCTTTTTCTAATATTTACTTTGCTATTACATGCTGAATGTTTAATATGATATTTATTATTAATTAAAAGAATATCATATAAGTTGGAATCATCACTAGAATAATATCCTTTCATAAAAAGGTCTTGTTCTTTATAATATTTCAGTTTACTTAAGAAATAGGGACATAAGTATTTTAATGGAAAATCTTTATTTTGAACCTTAACATCAAAATGTTGATCTACAATTTTGAAGAAATAATTTTTATTATTATTATTATTATTATTATTTGTACATATATTTTCGTCGTTGTCATAACAATTTAATGTACATTGTTTTTTTACATTTTCTTTTTCTATAGATATATTTTTTTCTATTTTATATGCTGAATCTAAAGGTAAGAAAAGCTGCTCTATATTTTGTTGTTCTTCCATATAGAACTTGGTATGCACATTTTCTATATATTTCATATATATATAAAGAAATGTTTTATTTAAAAAAAAATCATATTTGTATATATTGTTTATTTTAATATCAAGACTATTAAAATCTTTGAAGTAATTTTCTAAAATTTCAATAATATTTTCATTAACATAAAATAAGTTAAAATATTTTTTAAATTGGTTTATTTGATTATATTGATTAGATATATTATTTAGTTTACATTTCATAATATTTTCCTTTACATTTTCTAAATAAAAGAAAGATTTATTGTCATAATTTTTGTTATTATTATAAAAATTGTTGGTAGATGAATTTATGGATTCATATGCAGACGAAATTGATTGATCATCTTTTGTTTTGATTATTTTTTTTCGACCTCTTCTTCCTCTTTTTCTACCTTTTTTATTATTATTTGATGTGTTTCGATTATATTTAAAGGAATTATTAATTTGATTAATATAATTTCTTATCTCCTCTTCTTCTTTTAATCCTCCTAAGTTTTTATAAAAGTCAATTGAAAGACAAATAGCGACATCATAACCAAATCTTTGTGTTGAGAATTTTCTAAAGTTATAACCTTTAACTTGATTATTCCATGAAACAATAACATTTCTTTTTTTCTTATCATATATTAAATTGATATCTGAATTTTCTTCAGGTTTTATATTTGCTTTTGTTTTTCCAATATTAAACAATTTACTTTTAGTATCTCTCTCATATGAAAAAACATTATTGTTTTCTAAATAATCTGCATTAACACCTAAGGATCTTAAAAAATTAAGTGCAATTTTTTTTGCTGTGGCATGACCAAATCTTTGAGCTGAAAAATATTTCGTTTTTATTTCATTGGTATAATTATCTTTATAATATATAACTAAATTACGAAGGTTGTTATCATAAAATATGAAGGGAAATTTTTCATTTTGTAGAATATCTTCTTTAATTTTTTGAGCACAATCATAATCTCTATAATATTCCATAGGATCATTTAATTTCTTATCATTTTGAATTTGAGTTGAATTACTTTTCAAATTCTCTTTAGAACACAAGTTGCTTCTTAATTCATTTGATGATGGTTTAAAACGTTTTGAGTTCTTATTTGTTTCAGTTTGTTCATATAATATATCGTTTGATATATGTAAAGAATTATTTTTGATATTATTAAGATTCATTAAATCATGGCTTGTTTTTTTCTGAATTAATTTGCTAGAATTTAATGAGAAATTCTTTTGTACGTCATTAAATGAGGAGTCGTTATTCTGTTGTGATAATAAATTTGGTAATGAAATATGTTGTGTTGTCTTTTGTAGTTCTTGTTGTTGCTGTTGTAGTAGTAGTAGTTGTTGTTGTTCTTGTTGTTCTTCTTGTTGTTCTTCTTCTTTTTGATGATATTTTGTACTTTTTTTTTTCATTAATTTTATTTTGTCATTATCATTTTGAATATTTCTTTGTGTATTTTTCATTTTTGTTCTACCACTTAGATAATGATAATTATGTGACGCGTGTTTTTTTTTATCAGAGATAATATTGAATATATTATGTTTAGAATCATTTTCAAAATTATCACAAAATGATTTGCTTCTTGTAAGATAATTGCCTATAGATTTTTCCTTAAAATTTGACTTATTCGTATTAAAAAGAATATTATTATTATTATTACTATTATTACTATTATTATTTTGATTGTGATAATTATAAACTGGATTACTTTTACTAGTATCATTTGTTTGTATAGTATTATTTAAATTATGATTGATAACATTATTTTTATTATTTTTTTTTTGTTTTTCTCTACTATATTCACTTGAATTTCTTAATAATGTATTTTGATTACTCAAGATAGAGGAACATTCAAAGTGTATATCATTTATATCACTGTTACAGAAAATATTATTACTATTTATTATATTTGATAAAGAATTACTTCTAATAATTATATTATTATCACTATAGAAAGAATTCAAATTTTGAAATGTGTTATCATTTTCATTATAACATTTGGCTGAATACATTTTTTTGTTTTTCACAAAACGATGACTTTTTGAATTATAATTATTGTTACATTTTTTTTTTTTATTTGAGTGTATATAATGCATTTGATTAATTTTATCTAATATGAGAAAATTATTTGTACATTCATTATTTTTATATGAATAGGTTACATTTTCTTCTTTTTTAATTAATGAATGATTTTCATTATTTTTCTCTTGATTGATATCATTATCTAATATATTTTCATAATGAAAAAACATAGGTGTATCGCTATTATTACTAATGAGATTATCATCATCATTATCATAAGCATCATATGAATTCAATTGATTATTTTTGGTAATACACTTTTTTCTTTTCTTTATTTTTATTTTTTCTTTTTCATTTTCTTTAATTTTTTTCTTTTTCTTTTTCTTTTTATTTTTATCTATCTCACTCAAATCAGAAACAGAATTCTGTTTTTCTTTAATTTGTTGTAGTAACATTAGTGGAATATTATCTTCCTTATTGTTAATAAATTTGTTTTTTTTGTGTAAATCTGTATCAGTGTCAACTAATGATGTATCCAAATTTATAATATTATTTTCTATATCTTGTAAAGAATTTTCAAGATTTACAGAAATATTGTTACTAGTAGTACATTTTTTCTTATTCTTTGCGTTATTACATGGATTGAAATTTTTATTAATATTGCTGTCTATATTTTTTACATGATTTCTGTGGAATGAACTTATTCTCGTTTTTGAGTTTTTTTGAGTCTTTTTTTTTTCTTTTACATAATTATTAGAGTTGCTAAATAAAATATGATTATTATTAGATTCTTCATGTCTATTGATTACATTCAAATTGCAGCTTTTGTTACTATTAAAAGAGGGGCGCATATTCCTTCGGATATTATTTTTTATATTATTTTCAGAGTTATAAGTACATGTATGTGAATAGCTTCTACGTAATCTTTCATGTACAATATTTTTGATATCTACATAACTACTACTACGAGATTTTATTGGAACTGATTTTTTTTTTAAGTTGGTTTTATTATAACAATTAATATTATTATTATTATTATTTTTTAAGTTATTATTAGATGATATAGATGAATTGTCACTTATATATGAAATTGGATTTATAGTTTTTTCTTTTCCATTTATTATTTTATTTGTATCTTCTTCATTTTCTTCATCTGTTAAATATACATCACTTTCGGAATGAATCTTTTTATTTATACATTTTTCATATGAGTAATTATTTTTTCTTTTATTTGATATATTTTTATTAAATTTTTTCTTTTTTTTGTTTTTTTCTTTTCTCCTTTGTTTAATTAATCCTTCATTATTATTGTCATCACTACTGTCATCATCACTATTACTATTATTATTATTATTATCATCATTATTATTATTATCATCATTATTATTATTATCATCATTATTATTATTATCATCATTATTATTATCATTATTATTATTATTATCCTTGTTACCATGATTATCATTGTGTTCTTTAACATGTTGGTTACTATTATAATTATTCTGATTGTTTTTATCATCATAATTATTATTGTAATTATTATCATAATAATAACTCTTATTATTATTATCATCATATGTATCATAATTTTTATTATCATCATCATTATTATCACCATTTTTATTTGTATACTCTTTTGAAATGGGTATATGTTTTTCTTCTGTTTGTAAACATATACTTGAATTATATATTTTTTTATTAAAAGATTTATATTCACATATAACTGGTCTCAAATAATCATTACTGTAATATAATCTCTGCATACATATTTTGTCTTTATTATTTTTATTTGGATTAAAGATATCATAACTAAAGGTTCCATCCGAAATTTCATTCCTTTCATTTTTATTAAAATAATTGACATTGTTGTATATAGGTTTATTGTCCGACATAATATATTTATTATAAAAATAAATATGTTTTCCTTTTTTTATATGGCCATCATCATCATCATTAATATAATTATCACTATAATAATTATAATTATTATTATTATTATAATTATTACTTTTATAATTATTATTGTTGTAGTTTTCTTTATACTTATTAACTACGTCACATTCATTCATATCATTATTATTGGTACTACCCTTTTTCGAATTATAATGTTCCAAGTTTATTCTTTTATTCAGAATAAAATTTTTACAATTTTTTCTACATAGAGTTGTTTTTTCATTACTTAAAATATTTTTTACTTTCATTGATGATTTGCTATAAGAATTAAAAGGTTTAATTATGAAAGAAGTATTGAACGGCTCACCATAATTAGATATATAACTTTTAAGATTTTCCATTGATTTTTTTTTTTTTTTTTTATCCAATAAATAGAATTGATCTATATTATAAAATGCATTAGTAGTATTTAATTTATTATTTGTGCTCGAATTATTTATATAATCACACTCATAATTTTCTATACAACTATTGTTATATTTATAAAATGTTGAATTTATATTATTTTTATAATTATGTGTAATTGTATTATTATTTTCATGGAAATATTTTTTATCTTTTTCATTATTATTTAATATATTACATAATTTTTCATCGTAATTACATAAATTATTTATTCTATTAGAAGATATTTGTTTCTTATCAGATAATTGATTAATTTTATTGAGATTAATAATAGTATTTTGTTGGGGGGTTTTCATTTTATTAAAATTTATATTACTTTGAAGTAATTTAATGTAATTTTGTGTGTTATTATTTTCTATATCATTATTTGGTGTATCACTATTCGATGTACTATCATTTAATATTATATTTTCATATTTTCCATTAAATTTAAATGAACTAGTTGGAGTCAATTTTTTATTTAATAAAGTATTATCTGTAGAAGAACCTTTTAAACTATTATAGCAAGTATTTTCATTTCCTTCTAAATTTTCTTCTCTTAATTTATATATTTGTGTAGCACTTCTCCCCATTTGTTATATATAAATGTAAATGTTTATTTTAATGATTATTTTGATGATTATTTTAATGTTTTTTTTTTTTTTTTTTTTAATGTTTATTTTTAGGTTTATATTTATTTTTATATTTACTTTTATATTTATGTTTATGTTATATTTTTAATTTTTTTATTTTTTTTTTTTAATATGTGTCTATATTATGTATAAAAATTAACAAACTTTTTGCTTTATCAAAAAAGAAAATAAGAGAATATTAAACTTCAATTGAAGCAATAGAATTGAATAAACAAATTGTTATTAAAAAAAAAAAAAAAAAAAAAAAATTGGACAAATGAATTAGCAGAATTTGTTAATTTTTATTTAATTTGAGACATTATTTTCAAATACAAAAAGAATTTTTATATACAAAAAAATAAAATAAAATAAAATAAAATAAAATAAAATAAAATAAAATAAAATACATAGTTGTAAAAGAGCAGTGAATGGAAAAATACAGAAAAAATGGATTAAATAAACTGAAAAATAGGGAATATATACAAAGAAATCGATAGTTGTTTATATTCAAATAGGTAATATATTACATACAAATAGATATCATATGTATACAAATTAATAACATAAACATATTAATAAATAACACAAACATATTAATAAATAACATAAACATAATAATAAATAACATAAACATACAAATGAATAAAAAAAAAACATAGTTCAATAATATATTACATACATACAAATGAATGAAATGTGTACATGAATATTATAAAATTATATTTCATATATCTTAATATATTTATATGTTAATATTTTTCTTTACACATTCAAAATATTTCATCAAATCTTTACAATTGTATATATTATTTATTTATTTTATTTTGTTTTATATTTTTAACAAATGTAATTTTTTTGGAAAATTCTAATTGATCGAGTTTTTTTTTTTTTCTGTGTAAAAATAAATTAAAAAAAAATAAATATACGAATAATAAAATAATAAAAAAATAAAAATAAAATATATATACATAAATATATATATATATATATATATATATATATACATACATTTATATAATTTTGTAATTTCTTTGTAAATTATTCCTTTATTATTTAATTTATTAAACAAAAATATGATTACATATTATGTGTTTCCCATTTTATATAATGTGAATTAATAAAAATGCAAATGTAATACGTATATATACATATATAAAAAATATATATATATTATATGTATGTATATATAAAAAGCTGTGTAAAAATTCAATTTTATTCTTCCTTTAACAAAAAAATTAAAGAAAAAATCAAAATAAATAAAAAAAAAAAAACTTAAAACAAATCATTACAAATCAAAAAGATAAAAAAAATGAACAAATTTTAAAAATTTAAGTATTAAACAAAAGTCAATTCTGAAATGGAAAAACAAAAAAAACAAAAGAAAAATTTTTTTTTTCTTTTTTATAATATTAACATAAATATATAAAATGTACATATATATATAATATTATATTATATTGTCAATATGTATATATATACATATATAATATATATATTTGAATAAATAATAAAATTTTTGTTCATTTTGTTTTAATTTTTTGTTTAAAAATTAAAAAAAAAAATTATGAATGTGTAAAAATTCAAATTTCACATATGGAATAACGTTATCAATAAAGTTGTTTATTTATCAAATATTTTAAATCAAATATTTTTATATTTAAAAATATATGTTATTAAGTAATAAATATAATATATATATATATATATATATATATATAATTTATTAATAAAAATATATGTACGTAATTATTATGATAAAAAAACAAAACGAAAAAGAAAAAAAATATACGAATACATATTAAAATGATAAATTCAATAATTTAATATGTTGTGTTTAAAATATTCATTATTGATATTTATAATTTCTGCATATGCAGATGAATATAATAGAATATATATTAATGATAATAACTGTTCTAATAATAATAATATATACATTTGAGGTTTAATAAAATAAGTACATGACATATTTTTTATTACATATTACTTAGACAAATATATATATATATATATATATTTATTTATTTATTTATTGATTTATTTTATATATTGTTTAAAATTAAATAATGACAAGAAAACGGTTGTTGTCATAAAAATAAAAAAATTATATCATTTAAAAATATATTCCGTATTTCTCAGAATATATAATAACAAAATCATATATTTTTTATAGGAATTAATATATCCATTTTGATAGTGTATATCTATTTTATTATTATGTCTAATTTATCCATTTTTTTTTTTTTTTTTTTTTTTTTTTAAATAGAACAAAATATTCATGTATATACAATTATCATTTATCAGTAATATCATTTATATATACCTATATGCATCATAATATTTTTTCATATTTTATAACCTATCAAAAGAAATCAGAAAAAAAAAATGCACCCATAATGAAATTACACAATTTTGATAATGATATATAAAAATTGATACAATATATAAATAAAGAAATGTATATATATGTGTTCAATTTTATGCCAAATGATCATTTTTTTTTTTTTTTTTTTTTTTTTTTACTATATATTGTAATTAATACTGATAATTTTAAAATCAATATAATACGTTCAAATATGAATAAATATTCTAAGACGAGAAAAAGATAATAAATAAAGATATATATTTATATTCACTTTTAATTAAATAAATGTACTCATTTTATTATTTATGTTTTCATTTTTATTAAAATATAATATTAATTCAAAGATATTACATTATTATATATATATAGAACAATATTTCTCAATTTTGTATTTGCATAACATACCTTGGGATGTTATAGTATTAATAATGCTTATATACAAACTTGAAATTCTTAAAATAATATATCTTAATATATATATATATATATAACAACATTATTTTTTTTTTTAATAAAGTTTTAAAAACAAAAAAAACATATAAAAACTTTGTCCCTTTGTATATGCAAATTACAAACCCTTATTAAACCGTTGTATATTTTTATATCTACAATTTAAAAAATTAAAAAAATTTTACCATAAATATTATACATATAATTTTAAATACCATTATATCGAAAAAAAATTTAATTTGAACATGTATTTAATACATAAAATAATAATAATTTGAATAAATTATTATATGATTAATGAAAAAAACAAAAAAAAAATGTTATATAATATAATATATATATATATAATATATATAATTTAATAAATTAAGAAATCTATATTTTTTAATTTTTTTTTTTTTTTTTTTAATAATAAAATATACTGCAATATATAATATAATTATTAATTTAATATATATAAAAAAAATATATATTTTAATTTAATTATTTAGATTAAAATAAATCAAAATTCTTATTAAGCGGGCATGGTCTAGTGGCTATGACGCCTGCCTTACACGCAGGAGATCCCGAGTTCGATCCTCGGTGCCCGTATTTTTATACTTTATTTTTAAATATTTAATGAAAAACATATTTTATATAAATCTTCTTATAAATATAGAAAATAAGTTAATATACATATAATATATTTAAATATTTTTTTTTCCTTTTTTTGGAAAAAAAAACAAAAGGATTATAATTAAATGAAAAAAATATATTTTAAATTTTTGATATCTTAAAAACGATATGATAATATATATTATATATTTACAAATATATTTTTCTTATATCAATCATCAATAATTTATGCTTAAAAATGTTAAATATTTTAAAAATATAAAATAAAACATATTAATAAACTTATGGAATGTTAAAATAACGTGATATATATATATATATATATATATAATAAAATGATTATTTTTTTCATAAATGTATGAGAATATTTTTTCAAAAGATAAAATAAGAAAAAGATATATTTATTTATATATATAAGAATTATATTTATAATTTTAATGAATTATATTTTTAAAGAATAAAAAAAAAATTAATTCTTTTGACAAATTAATATATATATATATTTATTATACATATTTTATTTTTTTTTATATATCATATTTTTAATATATATAATAAAATTTTACATATTATGTAAATATTATATTATATATAAAATAACATGTATACTATATTATTCATGTAAATTTTTTATTTAAAATGAATTGAAACTTTTATTTTTTAATACAATTTTCCTATTTTTTTAAATTTTGAGGAATATTATATTTTTTAATATTTTCTTAGCCACCTGGGAGGATCGAACTCCCGACCTTTGGTTTACAAGACCAACGCACTACCACTGTGCTAAGGTGGCAACACTTAAAATTTAATTTCACTGGTTAATATATATTTATATATATGAATTTTTTTTTTTTTTTCTCCTTATTTGATATTTATATATATTATTTTTTTCTCTCCTAAAAAAAAAATAATTTTTTTTTTTCTTTTTTTATTATATTTATACATTTTTGAAAATTTTCAATTATATAATTTTTTATTTAAAATAAGAAAATCTGTGTAATTATATGAAAATTAAAATATATTTCATAAACGTATGAAATTAAAAAATAATATATATATATATATATATATATATATTTATTTATTAATATTTATATATGATTTAATATATTATTGAGAAATATAATTATATTTATATATAATTAAAAAGTATTTCCTTTTTTTTTTTTTTTTTCTTTTATTTTAATCAATGGAATTAAAAATATGTTACTATTATTGTCATGTTACAAAAAATCTTATGTTAATATAAAACATTTTACATTTATTTCACCTTAATTTTATATTATTTATATCAAAATAATTGTAGAACGGATGGAATATTCATAGTTGTTAAAATATTATTTAGAAGTATTTCTTAATATGTTTAATACAATCAAAATAGAATTATATATATAATTTATTTAAAATCAAAAAAGAATATATTCATATGTAAACGTTATATGTTAAAAATATATTTATATGAATGGAAATGTATTGATTTGATTTTTTTTTTTTTTCTTTTAATAATTATTTTGTTAGATAGAACCAGAATATAATATGTATAAAATATAATAATTAATTTGTATGCAAAAACAAGTACTTTTTTATATATAATTAATAAAGTATATTATTTCTTTTTTTGTCCATTATATTTTTGATAAGAATAATTATTTATATATAATATTATAATTAAAATATACCTTTGATTAAGAAGTAAAAAGTATTAAAAAATATAGAAAAAGTACATAAATATATATATAATATATATATAATAATTATTATTATTGTGATAGTTGTTGGATCCTTCATTTTTTAAGTACATAATTTATGTAGGATTTATTTATATATTTTAGGATTTATTCATAAATAAAATCGTAGTACTTATTTATAAAAATGGGACAATTATATAGAAATAATAATATTCTTATAAAATTAGTTAGAAATTATTTATTTATTTTATCAATTTATTATTATTATTATTTTTTTTTTTAATTTAAATATATTTTTCTATAGAATTTATAATTAAAAAAAATATAAATCTCATTTATTTTCATTTATAGTTAAAAAAAAAAAAAAAAAAAAAAAAAAAAAATTGATATTTTATTATTATTATTATTATATATATATATATATATAATTTATATTATTATATATATATAATTCCAATAAATTCGGAGATATGATAAAAAAAAAATAATATAGAACAAACCGTTTTATATATATATATATATATATGATTAAAGTACCTACAACGTACTTATCAAAGTATCGTATAATTCAACTAGTGCATAAATAAATATATTATATTTAATTTATATTTTTTATACATGTTAAAAAAAATAAATTGTACGACTACATATATATTAATTTTATTACTATTATAATATAAATATATATATAATATTATAAGAATACTTTTTTTCTATTATTTAAAAAAGAGAACTACATGTAAATAAACAAATAAATTATTTGAAATATAGAAAAATTAATAGGAAACGATAAAAAAAAAAAAGAAAAAAATTATGACCATTATATAAATATAGATTTATAAATATTTTATATAATATAATATATATTTATTAAAAAGAATAATAAATTTTATAATATATTTATCTATATATTATGTATGTATAAAGTTTTTTTAAAATAATTATATTTTTGAAAATAATTAAAAAGTATATTATTATAATTTCTTGTTATAAATATTTATTTATGAACAAATTAAAAAAATTTTTTTGTATAAAAAAAAAAAAATAGTAATAGAATTTTATTTTTCTTAAATATTTTGAGAATATATATATTTTATATATATATATATATATATGTTATTTATATATTTATACTTATAAATATAAAACTTTAAAAAAAATATTATTTGTTTTATTGTATATATAAATAATATTGTATTTTTATTTTAATATATATTTTTTTAATTTTACTAATTTTTTTTTAAAATGGTTCATTTTACAAAGATTTTAGCCGTTACCTGTTTTGCTGCTACTTTTCAAGGTTCAAATAATGTAAGTTTATAATAAAACCTATTATAAAAAATGAAAAAAAAAAAAAAAAAAAAAAAAAAAAAAAAAGAAAAACAAGCGTGCATATATTTATATATATATATATATATATATATATATATATATATATATATAAAATATAATATATAGATATTTTAATTTACTTTTTTGTTATATATATATTTATATAATTTTGTAATTTATTTAGGGAGTTCTTTCCAAGAGTTATGATATGAATAACAAGAATGTGAATAATGTAGGATTCCGAAATAACAGAATTTTGGCTAGTAATGAAAACCACGAAAAGCCAGGAACCAGTGGTACAACATCAGCTGCTCATGGTAATATTGGTAGTGTTCCTGACATTGATCATTTTATAAATCAAACAACATCTGCATGTGGTAATTTGGGTAGTTTGTTGGGACCATTACTTAAGGGTATTAAGACTAATTTATTTGCAAAATATGTAAATGATGATGGTACAGCTAAACAAAATATTCCTACCGAACATAATTTAACAGATATCGTTAAAGGTGTTATGCATGATATTAAGCCACAAATGGAAGCATTAAAAGAAGGTATAAAGAAAAATATTGAAGAAGGAGGTGAAGAAGGTATTATGAAAGATTGTGATGCTTTAAAAGATGGATTTAAGAATATTATGAAAAGCTTTGGAGGTGAGTTTTCTAACAATGTACAAGGTGCAACAGGAATACCTGGTAAATTATTCAAAGGATTTTTAAATGAAGATGAAATTAATGTTACAGAAAATACAAATATAAAAGATGAAATAAAATCGTTATTAGAAGATGACAATTCAGATGATGATGACGATGAAGATGAACATGAACATCAAGAAACTTCAGATAAGAATAATAAGAATACTGTAACGTCTACATTCAGAGGGAAAAAATAAATATTATAACTAATACGGGAAATATCACACACATATATATATATATATATATATATATGTTTATTCATATTTATTGTTTTGTAGTATTTTTGAAAGCCATGTTTTTTATTTCCTTTTTTTTTTTTTTATAAGAATTAATAATTTTATATTTTCCTAATGTTTTTTTAAGAGATTCACGTTGTGCATTATTATATATACATATATTTGTTTACATAAAATGTATGAAAAATTGTTAATCTATTTTTTGTTTTGACATTATTATATATATTTATTTTTTCTTAATGATAATTAATAATTAACATTTTTATAATACATAACTAATTAGTTATATAATAATTGAAAAATGTGCTTTTAAAGAAATTATACTTATAGAATATTTTATATCTTAAAAAAAAAAAAGAAAAGAAATATATTAAATTAAAAGGATAAAATGAATTTATATTATTTACAAAAGTTAAATAATAAGATAAAATAAATTTTTAATATATACACCTATATATATATATATATATATATATATATAGATGTAGATGTAGGAATATTTAATTTTCCACATTTTTCTATTTTTAATTAGAACATATGTTTATTCATATTTTTTTTTATGAAGGAAAATATTTACTTTTTTTAAAATATTTATCATCCTTGTTATATTTTAACATTAGCTAGTAAATATTATGTTTTAAAGGAAAATAATAAATTAAAAAAATATATATAAATAAAAAAAAATATATATATATATATAATATATTTTATATATACTATGATTATCATTTATAAAGATGTTATGTGAATATGAATAATTAAACAACATAAAAATTTTATAATATTTGATAGATGCATATATGTATATTACTTATTATATATAAAATTTTTTAGGAAGTTAATTTTTTTGTACCTTAATCTTAATTTTCCGGGAGAATTTTGTATTTTTATATAGTATTTAACACTTTGTGTTAACCAAAAATTTTTTTTTTTTTTTTAATATATAGATTAATCTAAAACTATTTTGTTCATATATATATAATGTGGTATATTAAAACTATTGTTTGTTGTAACATAAAATAAATAAATAAATAATTTGAAAAAATAAATAAGAAATTATTATAATATATTTTCAAAAATATATAGATTTTTTTGGTTTTATTAGTAATTATTATGTATATTATATTTTTCATATATATACTTTATATATTCACATATATTATATTATATATATATTTTTATATATATAGTATATATATAAATATAAATGAATTCATGCAGTTATACGTAGAAATATACAATATATATATATACATATTCTATATAATTAAATTATGTTACGGTTAATTGATATACATAATTTACAAATAGTTTCTATGTAAATTATATTTATTTTATTTCTTCATATAATTAATTTATTTCCTTTATAAAAAGAAAAATAAATATATTATTATTTTATTGGAAAAAAATGCTAGTATATACATATATATATTTATATAATTTTAAATGACATATGAAAATTTTCCTATATTTTTTTTTAAAGTACATGTACCTTAATGTTTTTTTTATAAATAAAATAATGTACTGTAAATTATATATGATTATAATTATTCTTAATTTACTTTTTTTATATTAATTTACATCATATATAAAATGGGATCTATTATTAAAATGTATAATTTTAAAATAAAAAAATTTATATTTTTTTAATTATGTATTTTTTTTTTTTTTTTTTTTTTTTTTTTTTAAATTATCATTCTCTTGTTTTTTTGTACTTTTTTTCTTTTCTTTTTTTTTTTTGGGATCCACTGTTTCTTCTTATTATTTTATGAATGCATTTATGTATTTTAATATATTTTTATAATTCATTATTATTAGTTTATTTTTTTGTTTATAAATTTAAAGTAGTACTACTATTTTAAAATAAATATTTTTTTTTTTTTTTTTTTTTTTTTTTGTAGAAAGAAAAAAATATAAAAAAAATAATTAAATGAATAAATGTAATATTAGGTTTTAAGTAATAATATATATATATATATATATATATATATATATATATATGTTTATTTATTTATTCATTTCCTATTTATTTTTAATATAGTTTTGTATATTTTTTAAATTTAAACGTTATAAAATATTATATATATATATTATTATTATATATTATGAAAAAAGAGGAAAAAAAAAAATTGAAAAAAAGAATATAGTTATAGAATACACGTATTCTGTTATTTTAAAAAATACATAGTTGTATATATATATATATATATATATATATATATATATATATATATATATATATATGTGTATTAATATATTGTTTTATATATTATATATATTTATTTATATATATTAAAAATTATATGTTGTCATTTTAATTTACATGTATCTATATATCATAATTTTTGTGGTATAAAAATAGAATATTGTATTTTACAATAAATGTTATTTTTATATTAGTTCTATTATATAAGAATATGTAAAATCTTCATAAAAATGAAAGTATATTAAATGATTTGATAATATTTTTGTTGTTTTAAATTACTATAACTGATTTTTTCTTAATGTTTTTGTATTTATTTTTTAATATTTTTATGTTAATATTACATTTCTTTTTTTATTTTTTTAGTTGAAGAAGTAATTATAATATTTGAAAAAAAAAAAAAAAAAAATATCACATATGTTAAAAATTAGAATATTACATATTAATATAATTGATAAATATATACATATGTCTATTTATCTATATCTATATATATATATATATATATATATATTTATATAATAAATATGTGTGAACCTAAAAAATATATCCCATGAATATATTTTTTGCATAAATTGTTTTATGTGAATTATAAAATTTGTTTTTTTTTTTTATTTTTATTTTTTTTTTTTTGTAAGTGATATAAAATGTTATATAATAGATCAAGTATCATAAAACGTAATGAGAATAATAAATATATGTCCAAACGTTATTATGCAATTATGTATCATAAAATGATATCTGGGGAATATAATATAAAAAAAAATAGAATGTTTTGTTACATTCTTGTAAAAATATTATTTATTAGTTTTTTCATATGTATATTGAACATATCGAGCCATGTAAGTTAAACAATTTTTTTTTTTTTTTCATAATTATATGATAAAAAGTATCAAATTTGATGCAATATTTATTATATATTATATATTACATTATTTTTATTTTGTAGGATACGTACTGTAAGGAGGGCAATAAGAAAGATAATATAAAAGGGTTATTTAGTATAAGATCAATCAGATTATTATCTGAACGTAAACAAAGAAATTATGGTAGACCTCAACCTACTGTATATGTTAATAATGGTGAGGAAGAATATTATGAAGAAGAATATTCAGAGGAGGATACTTCGACAGATGAATATGCTGAAGGGGAATATTATGATGATGAAGTAAATGAAGAAGGAAATTATTATGAAGAATATTATGAGGAAGAAGGTGAAAATTATAATAACGTTTTAGAAAAATATAATGGTTATACATCAAAAAGTGGAGGTGTGTCATCAATGTTAAAATCTGTTATAAGTGGTTTTACTGAAACATGTAACGATGTAAAAGAAGCAGTGAAACCTAATATAAATACTTTAAAAGATACCCTATCAAGTGGTATAACAAATATTGATAAACATGTTGTGGGTAATGTTTCTAATATAATAAATAAAATAACAAAAGATTATGAGGAAGATAGTGAAGAATATGATCCTTATGATGAATATAATGAATATGATCTATATGATGAAAATTTGAATGAACAAATGTCTGATGAAATGGAATATGAAGAGAACCATAATTTTCCTCCTAGTCGTCCTGATCTTATGAAAAGGGCATCAAATAACATGCAAAAAGTTCCAAGTAACATAAATGTTAATACTGTAAATAAAGAAAATAAGTTTTCAAATACTGGAAATAAATTTGTAGGAGAATTTAAAAGTAATGCTGATGGTGGTATGAATAACAAGGTAAATAATACAAATAATCCATCAAATGGCATTAAAAGTAATGCTGATGGTGGTGTGAATAACAAGGTAAATAATACAAATAATCCATCAAATGACATTAAAAGTAATGCTGATGTTGGTATGAATAACAAGAAATCTACGACCAAAACTTTTGTGAATGAATTTAAAAATAACGATGAAGGAGGTATGAATAGCAAGACATCTACGACCAAAACTTTTGTGAGTGAATTTAAAAATAATGATGATGGAGGTATGAATAACAAGAAATCTACGACCAAAAATTTTGTGAGTGAATTTAAAAATAACGATGATGGAGGTATGAATAACAAGAAATCTACGACCAAAACTTTTGTGAATGAATTTAAAAATAACGATGATGGAGGTATGAATAACAAGAAATCTACGACCAAAAATTTTGTGAGTGAATTTAAAAATAACGATGATGGAGGTATTAAGAAAGAAACATCTACGACCAAAACTTTTGTGAGTGAATTTAAAAATAATGACGATGGAGGTATTAAGAAAGAAACATCTACGACCAAAACATTTGTGAGTGAATTTAAAAAGAATGCTGATGGAGGTATTAAGAAAGAAACATCCACAACCAAAACTTTTGTGAGTGAATTTAAAAATAATGACAATGGAGGTATGAAGAAAGAAACATCTACGACCAAAACATTTGTGAGTGAATTTAAAAATAATGATGATGGAGGTATGAAGAAAGAAACATCTACGACCAAAACCTTTGTGAGTGAATTTAAAAATAATTCCGATGGAGGTATTAATAAAGAAACATCTACGACTAAAAATTTTGTGAGTGAATTTAAAAATAATTCCGATGGAGGTCTTAATAAAGAAGCATCTACCACAAAACATTTTTTAGGTGAATTCAAAAATAATTCCGATGGAGATCTCAATAAAGAAATATCGACACCAAAAAATTTTGTGAGTGAATTTAAAAATAATGCTGATGGGGACCTCAATAAAGAAATATCTACACCAAAAAATTTTGTGAGTGAATTCGAAAGGAATACAGATTCTTTTATGAATAAAGATCCATTTGCTCACAGAAATTTTGTAAGTGAATTCGAAAGTAATACAGATTCTTTTATGAATAAAGATCCATATACTCGTAAAAATTTTGTGAGTGAATTCGAAAGTAATACCTACTCTTTTATTAATAAAGATCCATATGATCATAGAAAATTTGTAAGTGAGTTTAAAAACAATTCTGATGATGGCATAAATAAAGGTTTGGATACAAAAGTAAGTATAGTAAATGAAAATAAACATAATAATATGGATAATAAAAATATGGAAGCAGGTAGTACAAAAAATGTATTAAGTGAAGGTAAATATAATGATAATGGAATGAATAAAAAACCTAGTACTAATACAAATATTAATAATGAAAATAATAATAATACTCATAATGAGAGTATAGGTTTATCAAATACTAAAAATCATACAGAGCAAAATGTAAAGACACATTCATCAAATCATACTGAGAATGAAACTAATAATAAAATGCATAATACTAATGAAAGAGAATTTCCCAAAACAGATAGAATAAATCACAATAACCGTAAAGGAAGTGTTAGTGAAATTAATGAAAATATAGATGAAACAAAAAAACATATTCCATCTAATAAAAATTATACAAATCATACTCATGAAGAAAATAAAGTAGAAAAAAAAATGAGCGATCAGGATGAAATGAAGGGACCAAAAGATGTCTCTAAAAATGTAGAATCAATTTCATCACAAGGAATGAGAAAACATATTCCTTATAATACTGTAAAAAATAAACATTCAGGATTAAATATACCAAAAAATATTCCAGTAAATAATGGAAGATTGAAAAAAGGATGTACTGTACATGAAATAGATTTTATGGGTAATAGTTCTAGAAGTACTACGAAAGATACAAGAGAAAATGTTAAAATTAAAGAGAAATGCAATTCTGGAACTACTACAGGAAAAGAAAAAAATAACAAAAAAAATGAAATAGAGAAATTAAAATCTGACTTTATAAATTCTAAAAATATTTCACCTAAAAAAGAAAAACATATAGGAGATAAATTAAAACCTAATGTTGGAACTTCTAAAAATAATGAAACAAAAAAAGAAAAAAATGTTCCTGATAAAGTAAAAATTGAAAAAAATTCTAGTAAAGGTAGTGAATTAAAAAATACGAATACTAAGGAAAAGGATGTGAAAGGTAAAATTGTTGATAGTAAAGAAAAAACGACCGAAAAAAAGGAAAATAATCATAAGGTAGTAAATTTTCAACCAAGTAACATAAACAGAAATTTGCTCAGAAAAATATTACGATAATAAAAAAAAAATTAAAAACAAATTATGAATGCCGAAAGTAATCACATCTAGAAAACAAATAATAGTTATATATGAAAGAGAATTTAAGGTCATATATTATAAATATAATTATAGGCAAAATGAAATAGTCTAGAATAAATTAATATTTTAAAGAAATCGTGAATATTATTATGAAGATAAATATAAAATTAATAAAAAAATCTGATGAATTTGGATCATTATATATATATATATATTTCTATCGTAAATAATTTATGTGTTTATAAATATTAAGGGGAAGGGAAAATAAGTATAATATTGTTGATGGATTGGATAAAATAAAATACGTAAAGTTCTTAATTCCATAAAAGTTCTTATTTGGAAAGGAGCCTCTTATAACAATAACTGTTTTATAAATAATAAGTATTTTTTAGTACAAAAAATAAAGCAATAGATGTAGAATTGAATTTTGGTTATTGTTTTGGGAAATAATTAAATGAAATCATATCTTTTCATTATTTTACCTTATAGAAAATAAAAATTATATTAAATGATATTTTTAGATATTAATACATTAGGTATATTACGAATTATATATATATAAATTATACTACAGTTGTTTAGGTGATGAGAATTATATAAATAAATATTTAGCTTTATGGATACACTTCTTTCAATAATATATATTTATATATGTATTATTTGTCAAATATAAATTATTATTGAAGTGTAATTATTAACTCCAAGGGTAAAATATAAATATATATTTTTTTATAATTTTCATATTATATTATAATAATGTATTATTATTAAAGCAAATTTATTATATACATAATTATAAATAAGTATATTAATATATATATGTATGTATTTATTATCTTTTTGTAATTGTCTGACATTTTCTTTTTATTTTAATTTTATTAATAAAACAATGACATTTATTAATATATATATATATATATATATATAACTACGAATGTTTTATGTTTTTATTATTGCTATGTTTTTTTGTTTTATATATAAATATTTGTTATGTAAACTATATTACATATATATCATAAAAAATTTTTCGAAAAACTCTGTTAATATAGTTTAATTAAAAAATATAACATATTTTTTTAATATATGAAGAAATACTTTAAGTATTGCTAAATTCTTATTTTTTATTTTTATAAGTTTATTGTCTTATTTAATTTTTACATAAAATTAAATAGATGATTTATTTTAATATATAAATTAAATAATAGATTAAAATATATAAAACATGAAAAAAGAAACAACATATGTTGTTGTTTTTTTATTTTTATTTTTTATGTGTTTTATATAATTTATAGAAATTTATGGATTATATATAAGTAATATATATAACATAATAAAAAATGTATATGTATAATTATATTTTTATACCTTTCAAAAAAGAATTAAAATATAAGGTAAAATATATAAGTTTATGTATTTTATGATCCCTATATATTTATTTGGAGAAATGTCAAATATATAACTAATATAAAACAATGTTATAGAGATGTTTATATATATATATATGTTTAAAAAAAATTTTTTTTTTTTAAGTTTTCATATGAAAATTTTAAATTTATGTTGTTATTAAAAAAGAAAAAAGTAATATAAACAAATAAAATAAGATAAATGGAAAGAAAGAATCTTTCCATAAATTAGGGTTTAAAAAAAAAATAACATGTTGTTCGTATTATTTTACGAAAAGATATAATTAATAAAAAATTAATATATGTATATATATATATATATATATATATATATATATATATATATATATATATATATATATGAACCTAAAAATTACTTATAGTTATAAGTTTGATTATAAAATATATAAATGTTTATATTTATCCAAATATATTTATTCCTTATAGTATATAATTTAGATTTTCTTTTTTAAATCTTTTAATATATATTATTTATTTATTTGAGATATTTCTTCTTAAGTGAATTGTAACCACTATGGTAATTAGTGTTAAGTTGTTTTAATATTTCTTGTTGTCTTTACATTTTGATATTAACTATTTATTCATTTTATTACTTCAAATTTAATTATTTTATATTATTTATTATTTTTTTTTTTTCATGTACTCAATTTAGATGTTTAAATTATAATTATTTCATATATATTATGATTTATTAATATATTCATATTGATCTTTATTTTCTTGTTGAGTGTGTTATAAGGTTTTATATTAATAAGGTATTTAAAAATTTAGGACATTTTCCCTACTTAAATGTATTGATTGTCATTCTATAAAAAAGTATTATTTGAAAAAAAAAAAAAAAAAATATGATATGTACATATATATATATATATATATATATATAATAATTAAGGTTAAATATTATGAATTTATGTAAGTTGATATTATTGAGAAAAACAAAATTAAAAATTTTTTTTTTTTTGATTTTATCTTACATTATTAATATTTAGAAGCACATTTTATACAATAACACTTAAAAAAAATTTTTTAGCAATAGCGGAAAAGATATTGAATCTTTTTTTTTTCTTATCTTTCTTTATATTTGAGTTGCTTGTATGAGTACCACATTTTGTTATACATTTAATTGTAGGTTGGCTTTTTTTGTTGTTATTGTTATCTTCTGTATTATTAGTTTTTTTTGACATATTTATATGATAATTTAATAATAAAAAAATATATATTGTGTTTTGTTTTAAAGTATATAATTTTTGTATATTTAATTAGTAAAATGGATAAAAACTGTGAGCAGTAAATATTGTATCAGTCGTTAAAAAAAAAAATATATATATATATATTCTTTATATGTTTATTTATTAAATAATTTTATTTGTTTAAACGTGTAAAATTTATATAATTTAAGAAAAATAAAAAAATTCATTAATATAGCCGTAAAATATTTAAAATATAAATAAATATAATATTATATATACATATATATATTTATACATTAATTTATACCAACGGTATTGTAGTGTTATAAAAAGAATTAATCTAAAGATTTAAAATTCAAAAGAAATTTTAATAAAAATAAATAGAGATATAATAGTTGTTGATAAAAATATTATTATATACAATTTTTTCTATATATCTATAAAAATTTTAAGAAACATATAAAAAATTAAATACTTTGAAAAATGGTTGTTTATATATATATTATATTTATAAAATTATAAAAATGTAAATTTTTTTTTTTTTTTTTTTTTTTTTGTACATATATATAATATATAATAAATCTTATTATATTATTATTATAAGGGTACTTTTTTCTATGTTAATATTTTAAAAGGTTACATAAATTTTTTTACATATATTATTTTTTAAACAGATTGAATAATAATAAAATTTGAGGGTCTCGTTGCGCAACCAACATTGTGATATATAAGATTATATATTTATTAAAAGGTTTTTTATATTTTATGAAATGCCTCAAAGAATATAATTATATAATAATGAATTTTATGTATGTTATGAGATTTATCAAGAAATAAAACCAGAATAAAAAAAAAAAAAAAAAAAAAAAAATAATGGTAGCAAAATATTATTTTTAATATGTATTTAATATTTTATTTGTTAATAAATAAATAAATTTTTATTTTATATATGCAAAGAAGCGTTCATAATTAAAATAATTTTATTCAACATTAATTGATGTTGATTTTTTTTTATAAAAATAAAAAAAATAATAAAATTATATATTAATTTTAATGAATTGTATTATTTAATAATAATAAATATAAATAAAGAAAGGACTTATATGTAATATTATATATATTATATTGGCATAAAAATAGGATGAACTAAAAATAAAAAATCTTTGTATATATTTAAAAATCTATACGAAATTCCAAATATTTATATATAAGTAATACATGCATATAAATATAAAATTTTAATTAAAATATTATATATAATATTATAAATATATAATTAATAATATTTATTCTTTATTATTATATAACAAAAAAATTAAAAATCAAGGATATTCTTATATTATTATATATTTAAAAATTATTATGTTATATTATTATTAAAGCAAAGAAAATAAATGAGAATTTTATAATATTTCTTACATATTATTTATTGTTTTTTTTTTTTCCCATGTTTTCTAAAAATAAACAATTTTATAAAAGCATAAAAAATAAAAAAAAAATGAAAACTATATATATATATATATATATATATATATATGTATATATATATATTTAACGTTAAAATATAAATAGAATTTTACAATATTGAGGCTAATATAAATTAATATATTTTATTATCTAGAAAATGTAACCACCAAAAAAAAATAAAATAACATAATACATAAATTAAATACTTAATTAATTATTCTATTATTATTTAATTAGAACATGAATATGTGATATTCGATTTATTATTTAATCAATTAAATATTAAAAACAAGAAAAAAAAGGGATGTATTATAAGTTTATATGGTAACATATATGAAAAATATATATATCACATTATTATATATATATGTATATGTATATATATTACAAAAGATGTGTTCATTTTAATTTTCGATATAAAATGGTATATATATATGTTGTTCTTAAATTTATATATTAAATTGGTTGTAATCATAATATATTATTAAAGAATTGTTCTAAATATTTCTGATTATAAAATTATTAAGGTGTGTATAAAATAAAGAAACAAAATAAACATATATTAAATAAAAGGATAAACAAAAACAAATTTATTAAGTATATAACAACATTTTAAATTAAATAAATTTATATAAATATATGTGTAATTTTATAGAATGGTATACTTTTTTTTTCCATTTATTTTTTATTTTATATTATTTTATTTATTTATTTTTGAATCGTTATAGTTTTTACATAAAAAAAAAGAATAAAAAATTACAAGTATCATTAAGAAAATATTTTTATTTTTTTTTTTTGATATATATAATTTTATAATTTATATAGCCTTTTTCAATTTTTTCTTTCGTTTCTTTTTTTTTTTTTATATTTGCTTTTTAATATATATAAGTGTTTAAATAAAAAATAAATGAGAAAATGAATAAAATGATAGGAATATGAATATATATTTTTTGTAAATATATAATTTATTTAACCCCTTTGTTTTTTGTGTTTATTTTTTTTTTGTGATTTAAAAGTGTACACCAAAAAGTATTTATATATTTTACATGTAATCTTCAAATTAAAAATGGTATTATAAATATAGTATTTTGTAAAATATTCCATAATATTTATAATAATTAACCAAAAAAAAAAAAAAAAAATTTAGATGAAATAAAATATATAAATGAAAAAAAAATATATTTGTAATATTATCTTCATTATATACTAATATCGATTAAAGAATAATCTTATTTTCTTTTTAAAAAAATACAATTTTAAAACTTACTACTTTTATAATCTCAATTAAAAAAAAATATTAAAACTATATAAAAAGATACTCATAAAAAAAAAGCAAACATATAATTATTATTGTACCTTATTTTACAATAAATAAAAAATTGTGAAAATAAATATTTTTTGACGTTGATTATATGTTTGTATTTTTTTTTTTTTTTTTATATAAGACGAATTTAAATTTTACTATATTAATGAAACCAAAAAAAAAAAAAAAAAAAAAAAAGGAGAAAAATTAAAAATTAAAAATATTTTATATATACATAATAAAATATATATATAATATATATATTTTTAAAATAAAAAAAAATAATAAATATAAAGTCCATATAGGTTCACGTACCACAATTTTTTTTTTTTTTTTTTTTTTGATATTTTTATTATTTTTAAAAGTATATATAAAAAATTATGTGAATAATAACATTTAATGATGTTACGTTTAATATATATAAAATATTATATATTATATATATATATATATTTATATATATATTATTATACATATATATATTAATATTATATAATATTATTTATATAAAATATAATTTATTTATAAAGATTTAGTAGAGAACCTACAAAAAATATATAACATATATTAATAATTTTAAAAATAACGTATTTTAAATTTAATAAATTTTTTATAAAAACACTGCAAATAGAATATGTTTTTTTTCTTTTTTTAAAATACATTTGGTTTATGCCTTTTTTTTTTTTTTTTTTACATATAGAAAAAAAAAAAATAATAATAAATAACTTTAAGAATATCAATTGAATGTTATAGGAATGAATATAATTTTTATATATTGGAAATATATTTTATATATTTTTTTTTTTTTTATATATATTTTTTTAAAAAGTTTTGAAAATATATCTATATAAAAGAAAATATTGAAATATATAATATATATAAAATAAATGTAGATATTTCTTGATTATATATATATATATATATATATGTATATATATACATTTTTGTAAGATATATTTTATTTTAAATATTATATATATAATAAGAAAAAGGAATATTATTAAATAATTGTTGTATATATTTTTATAAAATATTCCGGTTTTGTTAGAATAATATGGAAATATATTATAACCTTACTTGGTAGTTAATTTTTATTATATATATATATATATAATATATGTGGTAGAAGTAAACTGTAGGAAAAAAATTTTAAAAAAGAAAGTATAAATGAAGAAATATATGAAATATTATTAAAGAACCTTATATTTATATATATATATATATATATATACATATTGATATATAATAATACATTCTTATATACCATAATTTATTATATTTTTCATAATATATATATATATGTACATATTTCATTATATGATTAAAGAAATCATTTAATTATTATGATTGTATAGTTATGTTTAGATTTTGTTGATTTATTTTTAATAATATTTTATTATTTCATTTATATTTGTTGTTGCATTTTCTTATCCATTCTTTTCATAATTTTATAGTATAATGTAATGTATTCATACCCGGATTTGTTATATGTATTCCTATCCCCCAACTGTGTTCTGTAAAATTCCCGTATTATTTATAAATTAATAATTAATATAAGGTTTTGTTGTATATATATGTATATATATTATTTATAAATTCAAATTGTGTATGTTTAAAATATATATAGATAAATATATACATTGATATATACATATATATATATATATATATATATATATATATATATATACATAAGATATCATTTAGATTCCCTTATCGTTAAGTGTATTTATGAGAACCATTCCATAACAGAAATAGTTATATGGACAAGAGATATTTTTATATTAGTTTAAATATTAATATTCTTTTATAATATATTATAGTAATATAAAATAGAACATGCTTTTTTTTAAGGATCCCCAATTTTTATTATCAAAAAAATCAATACGTTTGAATAATGTCGTAAATAATAAGAAATCATCGATTAGTTTATACAATCATAAGGAATTTAAGAAATATGAAAGCAGAAATTTTGTAATATTATTGTCACCTGTAAATTCTGCTTTGTCTGTTCTTATAATTATTGTATACATCGTATTACTAGTAAGTTATATATTAAAAATATAAATAAGCATGAATTGTAATTATATAATATATATATATATATATTAAGATAATTACGGTGTATAGATTCATATATATATTTATATATATGTGGATATATTTTTACTTTTTATTTTTTTTTATAGAATATATTTTCACAGGAGTATGCTATAACTAAAGGATTTCCAATAAACAACAGATATTTGAGGAATTTGGGAGAAAAATCTGAAGAAGGTGGTATAAATTTTATAGACCTACATAATACATTTGCGCCCACAAAAACGTTAAGTTCGGGTAGCTATAATATTGAAGCTCCAGAGAGAAAAGAAAATCCCAAAGTACCATCTGGATCTTTTTCGTATAGACCAGAAAAAAAACAAGATAGTTTTGAAAATGAAGGTTATTATAGAGCATCATCAGGATCACTTTTTAATTCACCTGAGAATTTCCAAGGAGGTCATAAAAATGAGGAGAATCCTAGAGGACCATCAGGATCAATTTTCAGTTCGCCTGATAATTTTCAAGGATCTCTTAAAACTAAGGAAAATTTTGGAGTACTATCGGGATCATTTTCTTATACACCTGAGAATATTCAAGGAGCTCGTAAAACTGAGGAAGGTTCTAGAATATCATCAGGATCATTTATCATTAGACCTGAAAATATTCAAGGAACTACTAAAAATGAAGAAGGTTTTAGAATATCATCGGGATCATTTTTTAATTCACCTCAAAATATTCAAGGAACTCTTAAAAATGAAGAAAATCCTAGAATGCCATCAGGAACATTTTTCGTCGGAACTGAAAATATACAAGGAGTTCATAAAACTGAGGAGAATAATAGAATACCACCAAAATCACTTCTTAATACATCTGAGAATTTTCAAGGAATTGGTAAAGATGATGAAAATACTAGAGCATCATCAAGATCACATTTCAGTAGACCAGAAAATTTTCAAGGAACTAGTAAAACTGAGAAAAATTTTACAGTAGGTTCTGGAATAACGTTTAATAATTTTACAAATATTAAGGGAAATCTCAGTGGAAATGAAATGGATCCTTGGGAGCAACAAGGATTATTTAATAGTGAAAATTTTAGTAATCAACAGGATCAAAAAAAAAACGATGTAAATCCTAAAATGCCAAAAGGAACATTTTTTAATAATACTGAAAATTTTAGAGGAACACAAAAAAAAGAACAAGACACTAATAAATCACACGGGTTTTTTAATAATGATTTTTACAACTCTAATGGAACTAAAAAAACAGAAGAAAATAATAGATATACCTCAGGATCATTTTTTAATGGAAATGATAATTATCAAACATCCTATAAAACTGAAAAAAATCTTCAAATGCCAAAGGGTTCATTTTTTAGTGGTCCTGAAAATTATAGGGAAACAGATAAGAAAAATAATAATTTAAGAACAGCATCAGGATCAAATTCAAATCGAAATGAAAATTACTTAGGAACCTTGGATAGCAAATATTATCCTAATATGCAAGAAGAACCATTTTATAGTGGTCAAGATAATTATAGAGGAAAACCAAATTCAGATGAATATTCTGGGAAGCAAAGTAATGTATATAATAATAATAATTATAAAGCAGGTAATGGAATGAATGTAAGAGAAGAGTATCCTAGAAAACCAACAGGAAGTTTTTATGATCCTGAAAAATTTCATGGACTAAATGAAATCGATAATTTTTCTACAACATCATTAGGAGTAGATTATAATGATCCTCAAAATTATAAAGGACATAATCATGATGTTTATAATTATGAAGAATTAAATGAATGGGATTATAGAAATCATAATCCATATGATGGAAATTATGACGTTTATCAAGGTAGTGATACAATAGAAAGCAATTATTATGTCCCAAATGATTATAAAGGAAAGAAAAAGAGGAATCAAGATCAAGACTATTTGTCAGAATCTATGTATTATGGTAATACTGATTCTAAAGGAAATAACCTAACTCAGGAAGATGAGGAATTGTTAAAATCCTTTTATAATAGTTTAAACAATAATAAAGAATTTAAAAAAAAAGAAGAAAAACCTACCAAACCACGAGTCCAAACAAATACAAAACGCAGCACTCAACAAAATTCTAAAGAATCAAATATATCTGAAGTGCGTAAAAAATTTTTTGATCTAAATAATGAAATAACGGAAGAAAATTTAACTGAAATGGTTAGATCTTTAGATAATATTCCAACTATTAATGATATTCTCCATATATGGTGGCAATTACGTGAAGTGGAAAGACATAAATTTGCTATGATGCAATATCGTTTAATGAAATACATTGGACATTTAACAAATACATATGATTTAAATGAAGACTTTGCAAAAGATCTGTGGGTTGCTTATAGCAAATATATTACGACTAAGCTAGAAAAGAAGGAGAATTTTTATAATAAAGTTTTTTATTCATTTATTAAAAGAGATGCTGTTACAAGACATGCTTTGGAATGTTTTCTAAGTGATTGTATTAAATCCTTTCATCAATATATAATATATTTAAATAAAAAATGTCAAGATAGAATAGCTGTTGAAGTTATTGAAAAAGTGAATTCGAGAAAAGTACCTTTGTCTATAACAATGGGTGAATAATATCAAAAGATATTTTTTATATTTAAATGTATAATATATTTTCTATAGGATGTGGAATATATTAAAGGTAGAACCCAAACAAAAAACAAAAAAAAAAAAAAATTAAAAAAAAAAAATATTATATGTTTAATTAATATATATTTACCATCATAATAGGATGACATATGGGTAAATATATCACATTTTTGTATTTAAACATAAAACATTAATTATATATATATATATATATATATATATATATATATATATATATACCTCATATTTGGATTTATTCTACAATCAATATATTTATATATTTTATAAGTTTGATATAAAGGATTGGAATTTGTATATGTATAATTATATTTATTTGTATACATTTATTATTTTTTTTAATAATACACATATAATTAAATATTTACATAAATAATTATATATATATATATATAAATATTTATTTATATTTTTTGGATCCTTCTCTATATTTTTTGCCGTTTTATTTATTTATCTATTTATTTATATATTTATTTATATATATATATTTATTTATTTATCTGTTTATTTATTTATATATATATATATATATATATATATATATTTATTTATTTATATATTTATTTATTTATTTATTTTATTTATTTATTTTTTTTTTTGCTGTCTCATTTGATATTTTAAAAACTTAAAAAAAAAAAATAAATAAAATAAAATATTTTTTATTTTATAATATCAAATCTTCATTATCAGTCTAATGTAATATTGAAGAATGCTACATAATGTAGGTATATATGTGTATATTTATATGTTTATGATTGTTCTTATTATACTGTAAAAAAAAAAAATATATTACAAATAAAATATAAAAATAGCATATATGAATCTAAAATTTAAGATAAAATACTAATTGAAAAAAAAAAAAAAAAAAACCAAAAAAAATAAAAAAAAAAAAGATAGAGAAATAGAATAAAAAATGTATTTTTGGTATATATTATATATATCATTATAATAATAAAAAGGTTATGTCAATAATATATATATATATATATATATATATATATATATATATATATGTGTTCATATTTGTTAAATTAATAAATTAAATAATATTATAGAAAAAAAAAAAAATTTTCTTCCTTAAGAATTTTTATTTGCTTTATGTTTTGAAGATAAGAATAGAATGTTAATATTATTCAAATAGAAAAATTATTAAAATTATGATTCTAACTATTAAATATATTATAAAAACAATTCCTAAAATTGCAAGTGATATTGCAACATAGAATAAAGCTTGAAGTCTTTCTCTATCCTCTCTATTTAATTCATTAAGAAATTGGAATATTTGATATTTATTACGTAAATAATTAACTCTATGTTTATTCATTCTTTCAAAAAATTTTTCAAAAATTTTTATAAACTTTTTATTAGCTGCATCACCTTGTTTGTTTTGAGCATTAGAATCTTTAGAATTATCTTTATCATTCATATTTGCTCTTTCTTTTCTAAGTTGTTTTTCATGCAATGAAATATCTTCATTATCATTTAATTCATTTAATTGTTCATGTGATACTTCAGATACTGTATGATCATAATATATTTCTTCTAATAAATTATTTACTACAGTTCCATCATATTCTGCTTTGTTATCAGTATTCATGTCTTCCAATGCTCGTTCATAATCATTTTTTATTTCTAATAATTTTTTGTCATAAGCATTATCTAATACATAATAAAAATTATTATCACTTTTATTTTGTTTCGTATTTTCTGTTTCTTCTCCATAGCTTTCAATATTATAAGGATCCACTCCCATTAGAGAGGGTCCATTTAATTCATATTCATTATTATTATTTTCTACTTCACCTAATAGTCTAATAAATTGTCCATGTTCTTTTCTATTATTAACTTTGTAATTTTTATTTGAAGAATTATTTTTTGACAGCTACAAAAGTGAAAATATATATATATATATATATATATATATGTATACTTTTTCATATAAAATGAACTTTTTAAAAAATGAATAATATATATATAAATATTATGTATATAAATGGAATTTTTTTTTTTTTTTTTTTTTTTTTTTTTTTTTTTTTACCTCATCAAAATAGTTCAGTTCTGTTGTTGTGTGTAGAATGGTACATAAGACTAGTTCAAGAAACAAAAGGAATAATTTTATTTTATTATTAGTTACATATTTTTTTAAATTCCTTTTTGTTTCTAAACTATTTTTATTATTTGTCTTTTTAAAATTTCGTTCACTTTTCACAAGAGATATTTTATTAAATCTTTTATGAACCATGTTGTGTATTTTTAATTTTTTTATAAAAATTAATGGATCAAAAAAGAAAAAAATATATGAAGAATTAAATATGCATATTTTAGAAATAAGAAAAATATAGATATAAATATTGAAAATATAATAATAATGACATAAAAAATTGGAAATTAATTATTTTGATATATATATATATATAATTACAATAGATACAACAATTATATATAATAAATTTGATAATACATAAAATTATAATATTACTAATTAATTAAAAAAAAAAAATTAAAGCAAAGAAAAATAAAACTAGTAGTTTAAAAAGATTCATATATTAAATGAGAATATATATATTTTTTCATTTTTTTTAATATGTTTCAAAATTATGTATAATAATATGGTACTTGTATTTTTAGAAATAAAATTACAAGGTTGTAAACAGAATATCTATGTATTTTTTGCAAACCAAAAAAAAAATATATATATATATAATACTTTCAATGAAATAAGTTAATTCTATTTACAAATACATTATTATTTAAAATAATATATATATGGTTTTATTATAATATTATATTTATATATATTTTTAATAAATATAATAATATATATATTTATACATTGTAGTAATATAATCTTTTTTTTTTTTTTTTTTTTTTTATTTTATTTTATTTTTTTTTATAACCATATTTATTTTATTATTAAATATATATATAATATATAACTATTAAAAATATATTTTCATATTTAATATTAAAAAAAAAAATTATAACCAATGAAAACAAAACTTTCATATAGTATTATATAATATTATTTTTCATATGCATGCAAGAATAAAAAAATAAAAATATAAGTATTCATTATTACAATGAATACAACAGTACCAATAAAATAATATTTTGAACATAAAAATATATATTATTATTTTATAAGAACAAAAAAAAAAAAAAAAAAAAAAAGATAACAAAAATTATATTATATATATATATATATATTTTTTATAATATATATTTTTTAATATTAATGAAGGGGTATAAAAAAAAAATATTTAAATATAAATTAAACACTAAAAATTTATAAATAACCACAAGGAATACAAATTTTAATATAATTATTTATAAAAAAATTACATAAAATTTATTTATATTTTTATTAGAAAAAAATAAGGAAAAATGTAATTTAACAAAAATTTGCAACCAATTATTTTTGAAGAAAGGAAATATATATATATATATATATATGTATATTTTAATTATACTTTTAATAAAGTATAAAAGTAACTATATTCATTTTTTATATTTTTTTTAAATATTATATTTATAATAAAATATATCCCCCCAAAAAAAAAAAAAAAAAAAATTATTACATTAAAGTAATTATTCTAAATAAATATTATATTTGAAGTATATATATACATATATATGAACATTTTATTGGGAATTATCCTACACAGAGTTTGTATAATTTTGATTTATTCTATTCATAAAAATCTCTTAACATTTACAATAATTATATATTCATCTACAATTTTTTATTACTTATTTATCAATTAAATAATTAAATTATTGAGATATATATTTAATTATTTTCTTTATATAATAAAAATAATTTCTTACACATATTCTATATGTTGAAAAAAAAATATGGAAGTTATTTATTTTATTTTTTTTTTATTTTGATTCTAAATATAATAAATGTAAATCCATACGTAAGGAATAGAATTTCTTGGTTTCATTTGTTATAGCTTTATAATATATATCATATATTTTTTTATCTTTTATTAGCTGAATATTTTATTTTACGTATTTTTTCATTAATTCTAAAATGTTTTTATTAAGAAATTATTAAGAATCTTTATCAAAAAGGTTGATAGTATATATATATATATATATATATTAAATAATGTAATTTTTTTTTTAAAGATATTATGTTTATCCTATTAAAAATAATCCATGTAAAAATAATAGCAATTTTTTTTTTTCTTTTTTTCTTTTTTTCTTTTTTTTTTTGTGAAGGGGGTGAAGTTTAGAGAAAATATAACAAACATTACAATATGTGTTTATATTAATAGTTTTATATAAGGATAATTACATTTAAAATCTATAATAATATTATTTTTATTTAGTTCATCTTATTGTGTAATATTCATTTCTTTTAATGTAGGATAGTTGAAATTTATGTGTACATAAATATTATGTTAGTAATATGTATAACCCATATTATTGTTTTAAGCTTACTAAATTGATATTTTATTCATGTAAGTATTATATTTTTTATTTATAATAAATTAGAA
>NC_041699.1:1240000-1242500 GCF_900097015.1 Plasmodium sp. gorilla clade G2
ATAGTAATTGTTATATATTCTATTATTATTGTTATTATTATTATATATATTTATATATTTATTTATATTCTTATATTTGTATACTTATATTTACTTATATGTTTATATTTATTTCCATGTTCATATTTATTCATCTGTTTATATCTTTTTGTATATTCGTATTTATTCACTTGTTTATATTTATTCATATGTTCATATTTCTTTATATGTGTATAATCTATTTATCTGTTTATATTTATTTATATATATTTAGATGTTTATTTATATGTATATTCTAAATTTTGTTTACGTCCATATATATATATATATATATATTTTTCTTTTATTCTTTATTATTTTATTTTATATTATTTATTTTTTTTTTTTTTATGTGTAATTTTGTTTCTAAAGAAATAATATTTCCTCATAAATAGGAAATATTCTCTTTGTGTGTTCATATATATATGTGTATATAAGTGTATATATGCATATTTTGTTTTCAAATATACATTTCTATTTTACAAATTAATTAATTTTTTTTTTTTAATCTTTTAAACTTATGAACAGTAACATTGTACCTTGAAAATAATTAACATTTATATTTAAAAAAAAAAAGAAAAATGAATAAGTAAATATAAAAAAATTTTGAACATAATAAAAATATAATATATATATATTATATTTATTTATACATATATTTTATTTTTTTATGGTTTTTCCACCTAAAAACCCTTTAAGGAAAAAGAGAAAAGTTATAACATAAATTTTTTGTTAATATATATATATATATATATATATTTATGAACTAATTTAATATATATTATAACTGCGGTTCTATTTATTATAGTATTATCGTTGTAATATTAAACTCGTAAATAAAATGTATCTTTAAGTTACTAATATTATTTTTAATCTATGCTTATATGACATATATATATATATATATATATATATATATATATATATTCTTAATTTTTTTTTTTTTTTTTTTATTGAAATTTTGGTTGTCTTTTATAAAGAAATATGAATTTGTCTCATTCTTCATTTTGTACAAAATTACCAAATATATATTGGCAAAAATTAATAAAATATAATTAATAAATATATTTTTTATATATTTATAAAAAATTAAATAAAAAAATATTTTATTTTTATGAAGAATTTTTTATTTTATATGTATGAAATAAAATATATTGTTCTTATAAATATATTAAATAATTAAATTAATATGAAATGCATATGCTTTAAAAATTTTTTGTTGCAAAATAAAAGAGAAAAGAACCGAAAGATTATAACTAAATGTCTTATCTATATAGTTTCAAATAATACAAAGGAAAAAAAAAAAAAAAAAAAAAAAAAGTCTTTTTAATTGTTAATGATTAAATAATTGTATTTCATAAATTATTTATTATTTATTATTTCTTTTTTTTTTTTTTTTTTTTTTTAATTAGAATATTAAATGTTTATAATAATTTACAATTATAATTTTGAAATTTTTACGTTTTATAATAATGAAAGTCTATACTTATAAAGAAATAAAATTTTTTATAAAAACGAAGTAAATTTTAGTATTTTCTTATTTTGAAAAGAAAATTTGAAATGTCCCAAAAAGAAAATAAATATAAAAGTTCAAGATGAAAAAAATTATTTCATTTTTTAAAATATAAATTAATTTTATTATAATTTTATAATTTTTTTTTTGTAATTATATATGTTGTATATATGTACATATTTTAATAATGCCATTTGTTAATAAAAATTTGTTTTATTTATTATAGATAAATTTTATATTTTTATAAAAAGGAATATCTATATCTATATATCTATATCTATATATCTATATATATATATATATATATATATATATATATATATATACATATATTTATAATAAGGGGGAAAATCATTTTAAGATATGAATAATATTATTATGTAAAAAAATAAATATAATATGTACATATATATATATATTTTATAAAATGAGTGTACCCGAAAATAGGGTAAACTTAATTTCCTCGTTTCAAAAATGAGGATGATAAATAATATAATTTCCTTTTTTTTTTTTTTTTTTAAATATAACATATATATATATTTTATATTTTTATGTATAATTTAAAAATATTTTCATAACTTATAAAAGATATAGGAAATTATTATTAAAAAAATGTATAGATGTCTTCTATATTTAATATATGTAATGTTTTATTATAATTAATTAATTTTAAGTATTTTTATAAGAATATAATTTTTTATATTTTTATAAATTATAGATTAAAAAAAAAAAAAAAAAAAGGAAAAAAAAAAAAAACATGAAATATATAAATGTTTGCATTTTATTAAATAAAATAAAATTAGGTAAGAACCCTTTGAATATAAGCATTTTTATGTTTTAAAAAATAATGTTTAACTAAATATAATATATATATATATTAAATATTGTAGAAATTTTCATTATTAATTGGGGAATAAATAAATTTAAAAGGATATATATTATTTTTTATAAAAACGAAAACTATGTATT
>NC_041699.1:1247500-1277522 GCF_900097015.1 Plasmodium sp. gorilla clade G2
TGGAATGCTATGATATATGAGCACAAAAATAAGTTAAATAGTTGTAAAAATATTCCTGCAGATGAATTACAAATTAATCAATGGATAAAAGAATGGAATGAAGAATTTGTGGTCGAAAGAAATATAAGATTAGAAACACCCAAAAGTAAATGTAATAATAATACATTATATGAAGCGTGTGAGAAGAAATGTATTGATCCATGTATGTCATATGGAAAGTGGATTATTAGAATTAAATATGAATGGGATATCTTATCAAAAGAATACAAAGCTCAGAATGGTTCAAAGAAAAATCCGGACGATTATTTATTGAGCTTTTCCAATAAAAGCAATAGTGAAAATGTAAGTACATTATTGAAAAAGTGTGATGATGAGTATTCAAAATATTGTGATTGTAAACATACTACTACCCTGGTTAAAAGCGTTTTGAATGGTAAAGAAGATACTAGTGAGGAAGACCGTGAAATTGTTGATGTGAATGACTTTTCTAAATTTGGATGTAATAAAAAATCTGTTGAAACAAACAGTAAAATATGGGAATGTATAAAACCCGATATTTTAAGGGTTACGGGAGTATGTAGTCCTCCGAGAAGGCAAGAAATATGTCTTGGAAATATTGATAGAATATTCGATAAAAACTTATCAATGATAAAAGAACATATTCTTGCTATAGCAATATATGAATCAAGATTATTGAAACAAAAATATAAGAGTGAAGGTAATGATCAAGTTTGTAATGTGATAAAAAAAAGTTTTTCTGATTTAAGAGATATTATAAAAGGTACTGATTATTGGAATGATTTGAGCAATAGAAAATTAGTAGGAAAAATTAATACAAATTCGAATTATGTTCACCGAAATATGTCAAATGATAAGTATTTTCGTGATGCGTGGTGGGAAGATATTAAAAAAGATGTATGGAATGTGATGACATGGGTATTTAAGGATAAAAATGTTTGTAAAGAAAATGATATCGAAAATATACCACAGTTCTTCAGATGGTTTAGTGAATGGGGTGACGAGTATTGCCAAGTTAAGATAAAAATGATAGAGACTTTGAATGTAGCATGCAAAGAAAAAGGTTGTGAAGATAGTAATTGTAAAAATAAATGCAGTGCATATAATGAATGGATATCAAAACAAAAAGAATTATATAGTAAACAAGCCACAAAATACCAAGAATATCAAAAAGGAAAGAGTTACAGAACGTATACTGAATCTAAATCTATGAAAGCAGAGGATTATTTAAAGAAATATTCAAAAAAATGCTCTAATATTAACTTTGAAACTGAATTTAATGAAATATTTCCTTCCGATTATAAAACTAAATGTACGATATGTTCAAAAGGAAACGATGTAATCATTGATACAGTATCAACTGCTATAGAACCTCCTCAAACAGTAGTTCCTGAAATAAAATCTTCAACGAAACATGAGAGTATGGATAATTCACCCGCGGCTGTTGAAGGAGATACACCAGTATCTGATACACTTCATAAACAAGGCAATCTAGAAAGTTCAGATACGGAAAAAGCTAATGTAACAAGTGAAACCGAAGCAAAAGGAGAAACACAGATAGATCATGAGACATTGAAAGAAGAATTAACGGATGCAGAAGGAAGCGTACACGAGGAATCTACAGGTGTTTTATCAGAAAATTTAAAAGTATCACCGAGCGAAGGGGGTACAGAAGCAACTGTATTAACTGATCAACTTAAAAATGTGGAAAAACCATTAGTAGAATCTTCCAGCATTAAGCCAGAAGAGGAATCTGCGAGCATTCAATCAGAAGGCGAATCTACAAAAATTCAATCAGCAGAAGAACCTGTAAGGGAAGATTCCAATTTAAAATTAAATACTAAATCTATAGAAGACAAAGAAATAGAAGCATTATCTACTTCGACTTCTAGTTCTAATTCAAGCGATCAGACACATTCATCTGATAATGATCATAAAATTGAAGCCCCTAAAGTATCTGATAATATGTCCAATGAATCAACTGAAAGTACACCTTCGAAAGAAAAGACACTTGCTACCGAAGATGTAAACTCACCTGTCATTGAATCTTCAGAACGAAATGATCATGACGCACGTGTTGAAGATAAATTAGATGAAAATGCTATATCAACTATAACTTCAGGAAATGAACGTGATAAAAATAGTACTTTTGAGGATCAAAAACCAAAAGAGAACGTCGATGTTAGTACAACTAACACAGTTATTACAGGCTCTGTTAATGACAATGAAAAGATTGCGGAACATGAGGTTAAAGAATCAACGATAGATCCCAATAATGTATCTGATGATGTAAGTGAACAGGAAGAGGAATTAAAAGATGTAACGAATTATAGATCTGAGGATGATGTAGTTGATAACGAGACAGAAATATCAACAAATGATATTACAAGTAATTCAGAAGATGGCAGTGGAATAGAAAGTGAACATAGTACTGTAAATATGCAAACATCTATTGTAGATGATAATAATGATATACGTCAATATTCTGAAGAGGAACATCATAATAGTAATACTGATGTAGAACTAAATGATCCTTTACAAAAATCTTCTATGAGTTCTGTTGGAGGCATATCTGATGAAGAATCAGCAGAAGAAATTGTAAGAAGTGATCAGAATGTTACTAATAAGTCTGAACATTTGGATGATAACAATGAAGAACATACAGAAAGATTTAGTGATAGTAATTTTGAAGTTAGCGACAGTGGAAATAAAGAAAAGATTGATATGGAACATAAAGGTATTGTTTCACCAGATGATAGTAAGAGAGAATCAGAAGTTGAAGAATCAGGAACATTTACGGGAACACCAGAATCAGAACATGATGATGTAGTTGAAAAAGATACATTTGACATGTTAGAGGATAGCAGTAAAAATAAGCAGGAAGATGATACCACATCGGATAGGAATTTGGAGATCACAGACAGAGAAAAGAGTCATGAACAATTAAGAGAAAATGAAGTAAAAATGGAATTAGAAAAACAAAGACAAAGTAAAGAACAAGAAATTCTTAAAGGTCTAAAGGGAAATCAACATCGTACAAATGTAGATAACATAAAACCTGTAGATAAAAATCATCCTAAATTACCTTTAGAAGTTATGAACAAAACTGAAGAAGAAAGAAAACAATTATCTAAAGAAAACATTAGTATTGGTCAAGAAAAAAAATTGCAAAAACATAAATTTGATACCAGTTATAATCTACAAGGACATGTATCTCCTGAAAAAAATCCACATAACACAGGTTTTCATAGAAGAACTGATTTGGTTAATCATTCTAATAGTGTTTTAAGTGCAGGAACTAATGTTACTAATTTAAATAATACACGACATAAATATGATTTAAAAGATGAGAAATTAAATATTGAGCTTTATCAAAAGAGAAATGATAAAGTAACAAGAGAAGAAATAAAGGAATTAGCAGAAAAAAATAAATGTAAAAACAAAATTTCTGAAGAATACTGTTCCCATATGATAGAAGATGAAATAAAATCAAATATATGCTCTATAGAAAAAACAAAAAATATGTGTTGTGCAGTATCAGATTACTGTATGAGATATTTTACGTATGGTTCAAAGGAATATTCTGATTGTACCAAAAAGGAATTTGAAGATCCATCTTATATATGTTTCCGAAAGGAGGCCTTTTCAAGTATGATATTCAAATTTTTAATAAGAAATAAAATATAATATTATTTTTATACTTACAAAACTGCAAAAACAACAACAAAAAAAAAATTAATTTCTAATTAATTTTTTTCTTTTTCTTTTTTTTTTTTTTTTCTTTAGGAATGCCATATTATGCAGGAGCAGGTGTGTTATTTATTATATTGCTTATTTTCGGTTCAATACATGCCAAAGATCAAAGGTTAGAAAAAATAAATAACAATAAAATTGGGAAGACTGTAACTTAAAAATATGTATATTGTATTATATATTTTTATGTATGTTTTTATTTTGTTTTATGTTAATATAATAGCAATATAGAAGAAATTTTAAAATTACTTGTGTAATATATATGTATATATATATTTTTTTTTTATATAGTTCTGACGTAGTTGTGAATGAGGATAATGGGAATAATTTTGCATTTGAAGTCACCGATAATTTAGATAAATTATCCAATATGTGTAATACAAATAAAAAAAAAAATAATAAATAAATAAATAAATACAAGAAAATAAAAATGATATATATTATTACATTATGTTTGTTTACTTTTATATTATCCTATAATATTTATTTTTATTTTATATTTTTTTTCTTTTCAGTCAATCAACAAGTACAGGAAACTAATGTCAACGATTTTTCTGAATATACAGAGGATATTAATGCATATTAATTTTAAGGTATGATGTATTTTTTTTTTTAAAGATTAATATATTAATATGGATTATTTTCTTTTAATTACCTTTTCTTTTTTTTACTTTTGAGAATAATAGTTATATAATTTTTATATTTATAAGGATTTCCTTTGTAAATAAAAATTAAAAGGATTTTTAATATTTTTTTTGTGCATATATATTAAGTATCTTATGTTAATATTTGAAAAAAAGTGACATAAAGAAAGAAAAAAATAATCACAAAGAAATATATAGATATTTAATTTTATATTATTTGGATACTATGAAATATCTTTAATTTATTCATTATTAATTTTTCAAAAGTGTAAGCAATTTTTAGGATAAACATATATGAAATATTATTGGGATTTATATCTTAATGGAAATAATATTTTATTTTGCTACTAATTTTTTTACTTTTTTTTTTTTTTTTTTTATTCTTTATATAATTAATTATATTTTTTTTTTGTTTCATTTTATATTTTTGTGATATACATAATTAAAATTTTTATAATTAATTTTTTAATATTTATGAATCTTAAAAAAATACTCCTTTTTTAATTTTTTTTTTTTTTTAAAAAGATATATATATATAATTTAAATGAAAAGAATCTATATATTTTATATTATGTTAAAGTGTGTAATAAAACTTATTAAATATATTATATATAATTTAGAATATTATTAAATTATTATGTAACATTATTTATTAATTTGTTTAATTTATTATGTTTTTTAATAATATATATATATATATGTATATATATTTAATTTTTTTTTTTAATTATCATATTTCTTTTTTGTATGTTATTCTTCATAAGGGTTTTAAAAAATATATTTCTTTTATATTTATATATTAAATATAGTATTAGCTCTATATATTAGGTCTTATTTTTGTGTATAAATAAACCATTTTAATTAAGTATATGTTTATATGGTATAAAAAGTGAAAAATGTTAATTATATATGACACTTCTTAAAAAGGGTTAATAAAAAATAAAAAAGAAAAATCGAAGTTAAATAAATTAATGAAAATTATAATTTTTTTCAAATGAATATTATAATATTATGTTGATGGTCTAAATATTTTAATATTATTTACATTTATAATTTTCGAATAATTATAATATAACTTGATATTAAGAACTATGTTTTTGGTGGATTAAAATGCCTCAATATTTTTTATGTTTTTTTTTTTTTTTTATATATAATTTATAATAAGTATCATTTTTTTTAAGTAACTTCTTATGTTTATCAACTGATAATGTATTTTTCTGTGTGTAATAATTTATTTTAAAGCTGTTTAACGCTTTAAGCATTGATTCAAGGTAACCTTAAGATTTATTCTTATTTTCATCACCATTATGGTCATCTCTATAAATATTACCACGTTTGTTAATTATTGTGTATCATTATTATATATATATATATATATATATGTTGGTAATACACATCTATTTATAGGACATAAGTTATCTCTATATAGACATTAAAGGTTAAGTTTCAGATGACTCCCTAATTTAATGTATTTTAATTTGTATGGTTTTCGTTATAATATATATATTTAATTAAGTCTAGAAAATAAAATTTAATTTATTTAGTTAATAAATATATATATTTTGTTTTGTGTTATGATAAAATATAAATTGCAAAAAAAGAAGGTACAAAAATGACATATATAAATAATTCTATTTATTTGTTTACTTTTTTAACATGAAATAGAAATACATTAAAGAATAAAAATGTATTAAGTTTAAATAATGAACTAAATATATTTGTTCTATTATAGAATATATTTTATAACTTTATTTAATGTTTTTTTTTTTTTTTTTTTTTTTTTTTTTTAACTATCATTTGTAAAATCTATTACGAATACATTTTTTTTAATAATTAAGTTAAATTATATATTATATATATATATATATATATATATATATATATATTATTTATGAATAATTTATTATATTTATTATATGTAACCTTTTTTTCTTTTTTACTGCATACATTAGATATATAATATATAGAGAAAAATTTATAGAAATAAAAAACCTATAATATGATAATTAATCATTTCTTTTTTTTTAATCTTTTAATTATAATATTCGCATACTTGTATAAAATAACCATATGATTAATATTGTACTATTTATAATAATATGTCAAGTCCCTACTGTAAATTAAATTTATCTTTATTTTTATAAAATATATATTTTTTATTATAAAAATATTAATAATAGTTATTATTAATTTATTATTAATTATTATATGTAAAATAATATGTGATGTTCTACAGTTTTAATATAAGCATATGAATTTTTTTATTCATATATATATTATAATCATTTAACACACTTTGAAAATGATGGGGATAATTTTTAAAATTTTAGAAATGTAAATAATATGGAAGGTAATTTAATATTTTATTTAAATAAGTATAAAGTATCTATTTAATTATATTGCATTTTTATTAAAAATTCTTAATAAGTAAAATAAAAATGTTTATTTACAAAATAAAGATACAACTTTCGTTTCTTTATATTATGTATAATAATGGAATAAAACAATGTGTAAATACTATGGTTGATAAAACTATAATAGTACAAGAATTCCTAATAGGAATAATATAAATAGCTATAATTAATATAAAATAATTATGATATTATTTTTCCATATACAAATATAAATATAAAGAAATATAATAATAATATAAAATAAAATATACTGTAAGAACACAATATATATATATATATATATAATTGTGTATTATATTATTTTTTTAGATGCAAAAATAAAATTAAATTTAAAATAATGATAAATAAATATATATTATACTATGATACTATTAAATGAATATTATAAATATATATACATATATATATCATCATTATATTTTCAAAAAATATAATTCATACATAATTATTTTTTTTTTAAATAAAAAAATAATTTTTAAGAATATATATATATATATACTAGTTAATTATAATATAGTATTTTTCTTTTAACATAGTTCAAATATTATTTATATTATAATATATAATATGAATATTTATTCTTATGTCCGTCCTTTTTTTATTTTTATATAATGGTGCTTAATTCTAGTAAAAAAACAAATACATAATAATTGTAATTAAGGTTTGAAAAATATAATTTTTATAAATATTAAAATGAAACTATCTATTATTAAAATTAGAAGAAAAGGAGAAAAACACGAAACACAAAAAAATATAATAAAAAAAAAAAAAACAATGAAAACAAGAAAATAATAATAAAAAAGAAATTTTAAATGAAACAATTAGGTAAGTAATATATATATATATATATATATATATATATGTATAATTAATAATATTATTATACATACACAGAAATAATATGAGGACCTATTTTTAAAAATTCTTTATTTTAGAATTAGTTCAGATATTAAAAGTAAAAATGAATAAAAGAAAAAAATAAATACAAGAATTTTATTATTTATCATATTATACACATTTTAATAAATAATATATTATATATATAAATATATCATATGTGTACTAATATAATTAATATTATATAATATATTTTATCTATTAATTAATAAAAAAAATATATATATATAATTTAACCAATAAATAAATCTAAAAGAATTTTTTAAAGCACAAAAAAAAAAAAAAAAAAAAAAAAAAAAAAATTATTAAAATAAAAAAATCTTAAAATTTTTTTAAAAAGAAAAAAAACATAAATATATTAATGTGTAAATAAATAAAACTTTATTATGAAAAAAAAAATAAGTTATTAAAAGATTTAATCTTTATTGAAATATATATATATATATTTATTTATTTATTTGTTTACTTATTTATATTAAAATACATAATATTTTTATTTACCTTTATCTTAAAAATATTTCCATTTTAATTATAACTTATATTTTTTTATAAATATTCTATTATATGTGTATGACTAAATATATGTAGTTCTAGAAGAATATATTATAAAGAGTGATATAAAATGAAAAATAGTAAATAGTTTATAAAATATTAATATATTGCCACATATATATTTAATATCTTAAATATATTTTGTGATATATATAATTATTTTAAATAAAAATATTGTTTATCAATATTATTTCAGATTGTGTTCTTTATATTCCTAAATATTATTACATATATATATAATGATTTTGAATTTTATTTAATATGTGTTATATATGAAAAGGCAAAAAAAAAAATATCATAAATAAATTTTTTTGTAAGCCTATATATTAATATAGAATAATACTGAATAGATAAATATAAATATATAAATATATATATATATATATATATATATATATATAAAGTTAATAAAAGAAAAAATTAAATAAAATATATTTAATATATATATATATTTTTTTTCTTTCTTTTCATTTTTTTTGTATTTTTTATATTATAAATTGACTGGTAGGAAAAAATGAATATTTTATTTACGGTGTGTAGTTTATTTATATTTGTAATTAATGTTGCTTTATATGGAGCTGAAAAGAATCGTAAAAATAATGTATACACGGAAATATGTGAAAAGCCAGCAAATGCAAATGAATCAAGTGTATATTGTATGAAAGACTACAAAAAGAAAAATTCTTCATATCCTTATAAACATATTATGAATTTTTTATTAGATAATCAAAGTAAACATAAAAATAATGTAGCAATAGTGGAACATGAAAATGGTGAACAAAACAATTATTTGACATATGGTGATTTTTTTAAAAAAGTTTTTTGTTTTAGTAATACATTGAATACTTATGAAGGAAAAGGTATTGAAGAGAAAATTTATAACAACGAAGAAAAAAATAATGGTAAATTTAGGTTGTTAGGTTTATATGGTAGTAATTCCATGAATTGGGTAGCCGCTGATATGGCTTCTATGTTAAGTGGTGTTACAACATTAGTTATGCACTCTAAATTTAGTGTAGATGTAATTGTAGATATATTAAAGGAAACCGAATTAGAATGGTTATGTTTAGATTTAGAATTGGTTGAAGGGTTATTAGCTCATAGAAATGAATTTCCACACTTGAAGAATCTTATAATATTAGATACATTAGATAAATCTAATAAAATAAAATCTAAAGGTTTAGATAAAAGTGATAAAAAGAAAACAAAGGAAGGAGATAATAATTTGGGTAATGTTGATTATGATAATGAAAAATTAAAAAAAATAAAAGATTTAAAAGTTAAAGCTAGTAGTGTTGGAATAAATATTATGGCATTTGATGAGATGGCAAATACAGAACCTAAAGAGATAAAAATAAATAATGAAGATCCTAATTTTATTACTTCTATTGTATATACATCTGGTACATCAGGAAAACCAAAGGGTGTTATGTTAAGTAATGAAAATTTCCACAATACTATAGTACCATTATGTGATCATAATATAATAAAAGAATATCATCCCAAAACACATTTTTCCTATCTACCAGTATCACACATATATGAGAGAGTTCTTGTTCATATCTTATTTATGTTAGGTGGAACTATTAGTATATGGAGTAAAGATATAAGTATTTTCTCTAAAGATTTATCAAATTCTAAAGGTGAAGTATTAGCAGGTGTTCCTAAAGTTTTTAATAGAATATATACCAATATTATGACAGAAATAAGTAATTTACCATGTTTCAAAAGATGGTTAGTGAAACGTATTATATCGATACGTAAATCTAATAATAATGGAAGTTTAAGTAAATTTCTTGAAGGACTTTTTAAAATTTCTTCAAAAATTAAAAAGAAAGTAAACACGAATTTAGAAGTTATATTAAATGGTGGTGGAAAGTTATCACCAAAAATTGCTAATGAGTTACGTGTTTTGTTAAATATAAATTTTTATCAAGGATATGGATTAACAGAATCGACAGGTCCTATTTTTGTACAAGATACTAGTGATACAAATACTGAAAGTATGGGAATTCCTGTTTCTCCAAATACAAAATATAAAGTAAAAACATGGGAAACTTATAAAGCCACAGATACTTTACCAAAAGGAGAATTATTAGTTAAGAGTGGTTCTATATTTAGTGGATACTTTTTGGAAAAAGAAAATACAGAAAAATCATTTACTGAAGATGGTTATTTTAAAACAGGGGATGTAGTTCAAGTTAATAGTGATGGTTCCTTAACATTTTTAGATAGATCAAAGGGTTTAGTAAAATTATCACAAGGTGAATATATCGAAACAGATTTGTTGAATAATCTTTATTCACAAATTAGTTTTATAAATAATTGTGTTGTTTATGGTGATGATTCAATGGATGGACCATTAGGTATAATTTCTGTGGATAAATATTTATTATATAGATCCTTAAAAGATGACAATATGTTAGAAAAAACTGGAATTACTGATAATAATTACCAAGATCGATTAAATGATGAAAATATAAATCAATCTATTTTTGTTGATTATGTGAAAGAGAAAATGATGGAAGCTTATAAAAATACAAATTTAAATAGATATAATATAATAAATCATATTTATTTAACATCTAAAGTATGGGATACTAATAATTATCTTACACCCACATTAAAGGTGAAAAGATTCTATGTATTTAAGGATTATGACTTTTTCATTGAAGAAGTTAAAAAAATATATAAACACAAATTAAAAGGAATTGATGAAGTCAGCAAAAATAAAGAACAAAAAGAAGAGAAAAAGGATGAAAAAAATAAAAATAAAAATAAAAATGTTCAAGAAAAAAGTTCAAAAGATATGAATACAAAAAATGTAGTTAATGTTACAGAGAAAAAACCCACAAAAGAAAAATTTACAGAACAGCAAGAAAAAAAAGAAACGAATAACAAATTAAGAGTACGAGTTAATGATGTGGCACAAGAATTAGAATTAAATAAATAATATTAAATATTGAAAATAAGGAAAGAAAATAAAGAATATGAAAAATAAAAAGAGAAAGAAAAATTTTGAAATAAAAACATTATTATAGTTATATCTATTTGTTATATAACAGATATTCTATTAACATAATATATTAATAGTTTTTTTGTTTATATAAATTATATATATATATATATATATATATGTTTTTTTTTTTTTTTTTTTTTTTTTTTTTTGCACATATTTAAAATTATTTGATAACAAAAAAAAAAAAAAAAAAAGGTTATCATTAGGATGATTTAGAATTAGACTAATGTATTATTTATTATTTTTATTAGTAAAATATTTACAAATTAAATATAATTGAAAATTTTAATTTATATTAGCTTAGAAATAAAAAATTTCGTAATATATATATTATATATGTATCAATAAGATTTATATATTTATATTATATTATATATATATTTTTTTATATATAGATTAAAATTTTTTTTTTTGTAAATTATTTAAAATGTGATATCTGATATATAGATATACCTTTGTTTTATTTCTAAATTAAAATGTTTTCTTTCCTTAATTTTTTTTTTTTTTTTTTTTTTTTTTTTTAATAATAAATATATAATATTTTATATATATAAAATTTTTATTTATTCTCCTCATATAAAATTATAATTTTAAAAAACTTATATTATAAATATATTTTAATATTTTAATATTTTACGTATTTTTTTTTTTTTTTTTGAGATTCATTATGTTGATTTTAGATGATACACATTATTTTTTTTTTTAAATATAAATATAAGAAATTAAAATGTTAGGATTGATTTATATTTCTAGATTAAAGACACAAATTAATTTTTTTATTATTACTTTTTTATTTTTATATATATGTGTGAGCACATATATGAAAAATGTGCGAATTAAACGTTTTATAATAAATTAAATAATTCTAAATTGTAGAAAAATTAAATAATATTAATCATTATAAATTTAAACATAAATTTTCTAATTATGAAATGAATATAGGAAATAATCTAAATGAATGTTTGTTGATTTCATAGGATCGTTTCTAAGATATTAAAATAATTTCTTTCCTTAAATATGGAAAAAAAAAAAAAAAAGACCAAATTAAATAAAAGAATTAAACAATTAAAAAATATTAAATGACTACAAATTATTTTTATATATAAATAAATTGTATTTGTTTGTTTTATATAAAAATATAAATATATTTTTATTTTTATTAATTGAATATAAAATACTTACAATATAATATATATATATATATATATATATATATAGATTTATAATTTTGTTTTATTTATTATTATTTTTTTTAGCCGATATATTTTTTATGTATTATATAAAATATTACATAAATAATATATTAAATAATTCTAATTTAATTTACAAAATTTATGATATAATAGTATAAATATATTTAATATTTTACTTAAATAAAAGAATAAAAAATAGTTCATAAAAATTAAGCGAAATATAATTATTATAATATATAATATAAAATATTATATAAGTTATGTATTATTTTTCATATATATGGAATTTAAAATTTAAGGTACATTTAGAATAATAAGTATTTATTTATATATGGTAATAAATTAGTGCATGTAAAAATGTTATAGAAAGAAAAAAAAAAAATCTAAGAAAATATATTTGAAATATTTATATATAATATGTATATGTTTTTTATACGTATACAAATCAAAAAATAAATAATCCATAAAAAAATATATCAATCCAATATTTTACATTAAAAATAAACATAAAAAAGAAAAGTATATTATAAGAATAACACTGTACTTAAAATTTTTTAAATAAATATAAAATAATGAAAAAGTAAATATTAATAAATAATTTATTTTTTAAAAATATTTTATATATATATTATAAATTTATATAAATATCATAAAGGACAAGAATATTAAATTTATATAATATTATATATAGTTGTATCATTATTTAATTATAATATTATAAATTTAGAAAAAAAAAAAAAAAATAATAATAATAAAAGAAAAAATTCTATATATAATTTTTTTTTATTTTTTTTTAAAATGAGATTATTTACGTTTCTACAAGATAATAATAAAAGAAAAGGAAAAAATATAGAAGAAAAGTTATATACAATAAAAAATCTGTATCCTTAAGATTTAAAAAATGAGAATATATTATTATTATTTTATTTTTTTTTGTAATTTATTTACTTTTCATTTATTAAATTATGTATTTTATAAATAGTATTTCTACATTATTTTTTAATTAAATTTTAAAATACATTTTTTTTTTTTTTTTTTTTGTTTTTGTGAGGATGAAGTTAAATTAGTATATTAGCCTATAAATTAGAATTAATAGACTTTTTTTAGAAAAACTTTATTAATAATAATAGAATAAAGTTTAATAATTAAGAATATATATATATATATATATATATATATATAGATGTAATATGAAAAGTTTAATGGAAAATTACATTATAAAAAAAACAATTACATCATGTTTGTTTTATTGAATAAAATTTTTTTATTATCCTTATTCGTTATTAATTCAATATATGTTGACAATGTAAGAATATAATAAATATAATTATTTATATATAAAGTGTATTTGTTTTTAAATAATATATTATATATATATATATATATATATATATATATATTTTATTGTGCTATTTTTTTTTTTTATATTTAGGGAGTATTTAATAAGTATATTTATGAAAAGAACAGTGGAGATTATTCATTTTGTATAAGAATTTTTAGATTATTATCACAAAGTAATAAGGAAAAGAAAAAATCTTTTTTTAATAGATTACAAGATGATTCTAAAAATGATAATGATATAGATGACTTTATGAAAATTGATAAAGAATGTAAAGTAGTTGATGTAAATTCATTGCGAACACGTGAAGGTATGAATGATGTTACTGTTACTATGAAAACATCTTTACAACCCGATATGATCAGAATAACTGTAACAAATAAATGGGTGACCGTAAATGAATGGGATTATTTAATGAACGACTTGTGTAAAGAAAATGATATTGAAACTGAAGATGATAATTTGAAAAAAAAGAAAAAACCGGTAAAGTACGTTGTACGTGTGTTAGGATATATTGTAATACTACCTTTTGTAATAGTCGCTTTGCCTTTTATTTCAATGGTAGGATTAGGAAGATGTATGTGTCATTCAAAAGAAAAGGGTGCCAACGTTTTTAAAAATGTATGGAATGTTATTTTTTAAGTATTATATAAAACGATTGATTATATTCTTAATATAAATAATACCATAAAAAGAAATAACCTCCAAAAATAATAAAATAAAATAAAATAAAACATTTTTAAATCTTTTATAATATTGTTATTTTTTTTATTATATATTTTATACATTAATTATAAAAAAAATATAATTAATACAGTTACATGAAAACAATATGTTTTGTATTATATAATTATTATATGTGTTTATATATCATTATAGATAATTAATTTATATTTATTATATACACATATATATATATATATATATATATATATATATATATATATTATTTTATATTTGTTTAATTTTTTTTTTTTTTTTTTTTTTCTTCATTTTTTTAAATTATTTTTTTTTGATTTTTTTTTTTTTTTTTTTTTTTTACAATTTTATCATTGTATTATAAATATATATCAGGTTTTATAATATATGATTTTTATTAGATTTGTTTTCTTTATGATTAATAATTATGAATGTTTTATACATTTTGCATATTATTTTTATGCACAGAATTTTTTTATTGATATTATTGATGTTGTTTTAGTTTTTTATTCATATATAGATATATTTTTTTTTTTTTTTTTTTTTTTTTTTTTTTTTGGTAGAATTGTTCTATATATAACTAATTTATTTTGTAGGACAGTGAATAAATATTAATTTATTTATAAATATTTATATATTACATTGTATATTATTTTTTTTTCTTTTTAAAGAAATATTAAGAGATTAATAAAAATAATGGATAAATTTAAAAAGAAATATTTATAAATTTTTTAAAAAAATTTTTTAATATTGTTGTAATTGGTTATACATTTTTAATTATGTATTAATTATTATATATATATTTGTATATACATATTTATTAAGTTTTTATATATTTAATAAAAATTTGATTCAAAGGTTAATATTGATTATAAGATGATTGAAATATGATGGTTTATAAAATAATTTAGATATATAAAGTTTTATTTTAGACAGATCACAATAAAGAAATATATGCTTTTGTAAACTATATATTATTATATGTTTTATTATAAAATGGGGAAAAAATTTTAAAAATAAAAAGAATGAATGAAAATAATATAAATTATTAAAAGAATATATATTAATGATTTTAATTAATTTTTAATAGATTATATTAAAAGATATGTAATTGAATCTTCATTCTGGAATATTTAAATAAACATATTAATGAAAAAAAAAAAAAAAAAAAAATAGTTATTTGGAGTAAAATTGTGTGAAAATTGTTATGTAATATTGTAGAAATTTTGTGTATTAATATTTTATAAGGAAAAAATATAGAAAACTATATTATTTCTATATAATTTAATTTAATAAATAATAAATAAATAAAACTTCGGATAAAAAAGCAAATAATTATTTATTTTTTTTTGTGAATTTAAGTTGTTCTGTAAAATGTACTAGAAATGTTGAAATATTCAAAGTTAGAAAATAATAAAATTCCATAAGTATTAAATTATTTTAATAGTTTTAAAGATGAAAATATTATTGTTAGTGGTGATTCAAATATTCTTACTGTAGTTGTAGAAAAGACAAATATATCATCCAAAATTATTTGAATTATCTTTATTATCAGAATTGTTAAAAAAAAGTAGATATACTTTGATAGCATTAATAATAATAGAAGGGTGTGAAATATTTTAACAAATTTCCAGAAAAACAATATTAGTAATAATTGCTTATAATGGTAAGTACAACAAAATAGTAAGTTTTAAATAGATAGAAATAAGAAATAATATACAAAAGGTATGATATAGAATAAATTAAATTTTGTTTTTTTTTTTTTTTAGTTATAGAGCTATCATCAAGAATAAAAATATAAATGACAAAGAAAAATTGAAATTTCCAAAAAAAAAAAAAAAAACAGAAATGGATCAAAAGGAACAAAAAGACATATTCTTTATATATTTTATCCATATTATTTTTCATGTTATTTAGTTCAGAAGAATTGATTGATTATATTGGATATAAAGATATAACGAAAGATGTTAACTATATAATATAATGGATAGTTATAAAGGATATATATTAAACCTATAGTTACATTTTAAAATGAGTAGAATGTTTTTATTAAAAATGTTTCTATATGTTATGTAAATGAGATAACAAACTTATCCCGTATGGGAACAAATTTACCTAACAGATGAAAGATTTAAATATACATAATATTAATAAAAAAAGAGTGTCATAAATTTAATGAAAAAATAATATGAGATTTACACAAAATTTTTTAGTAGTTATTGAAAAGGATAATTTTATGATAAAGGAAGAAAAAAATAAAAATATTAAAAATAATAAGAACAAAAATTAAAATGGTGGTAATATAAATATGAATGTACAATATGTATGATTGGTAATAATAAATGTGTAAATATAATTGAGAATTATGTTTAAAATAAAGAATATGTAAATAAAATTTTTATAATACATGTTAAAGAAATATATGAACATTATATTTCTTGGGTATTATTGAATTAAATGTTGCATACATTTTTAATAGAAAAATTAGGGGATGCAAATATTGATAAAGAAACAAAATTAAAAATGGATGAAGAATAGGAAAATTACAAAAACATTTCATGAAATAAGGAACATAAAAATTAAAAAAGGATGATGGTAAAAGTTAAAAATCATGATACAATATAATATAATATAAATATCAATAAAAGCCTTTAAGTTGCTTGAGCATAATAAAAATAACATCATATTAACAAACGTAAAATGGATAAAAATTGGAATATTATTAAATAAAAAATTTTAAAATAAAATTATAATATATATATATATATAAATGCATTTATTGTGATATAAGTATATTTATAATTTGAGTATGATATTGTATAATAAAAAGCTAATTTATTTTTATCATATATATAACGTAATAAAAATATATTCAAGAAGATTTTAATACTTATATGGGTAAAATACGTTTTAAATGAGAATAATTTTATGATAAAAAAATTAAACATATAAAAATATATAAAATATATTTATAATATTTTATTATTAATTTATAATATATATACTTTTTTTTTTATTTTATTATTTATTTTTTTTTTTTTTTTTGCGTACACGCGAAACATTTTTATATAATAATAATATTATTAAATAATATTTAATTTTTATTATTTTATTTAAATAAATATATATATATTTATATATAGCTTTTAAAAATATTTTCTAAAATAATAAAATATTAAAAAGTCTTTTTTATAATATATATAAAAAAATAAATTTCATATAAAAATCAAAATTAGCCGATATTTGATGTTATTATTATTTTTTTTTTTTACATATATTATTTTTTATAGAGGGGACATGTAAAAAGTATAAATATTCCTATTAAAACATATTTAATTATTTCATGGTTGCAGATATATGTATTTTATATTTATAGAAAAAAAAAATAAAAATCATTGATTTTATTATATAGCTCTTCAAATATCTATATATATATTTAAAATATAATTTATGTATTAAATATATAAAATATATAATAAAACTATAGATTTGTTTTAAAAAAATAATATTTATAAAAGATTAAGAATTTTTGAAAAGTTAATTTATTCATTATATATATAAACAAATATACATACTATATATATATAAATATAAATTTTATTAATTTTTTAATTTTTTTTTTTTTATATATAAAATTATTAAATATAACAAGAGTCAAATACAATACATTTAATAAAGTTTATATATATATAAATTTAAAATGCCACTGCAAAAAAAAATATAAACACGTAAATTATATATATATATATATAAAATGTTTATTTTATTGGTCTTGAATAACAAAAAAAAAAAAAATAAATAATATTTTATTGTATGTATTATATATAGAATAAGACCTTAATTTCATAATATATCATAATATATATTTAAAAATATATTATGAAACGAATTATTTGTATATTTTACTGATAAAAAGAAAAAAAATTAAAATATTATTTAAATAATTTTATATAATATATATTATCAAAATAAAAATTAATAATATTATCTTAAATATATATATATATATATTTATTTATTTGTAGTTTATTGAATATATATATATATATATATAGTTATTCTTAAAAAGATAAAATTATAATTCGTATGAATTTTTTTTTTTTTTTTTATTATTGTAAATATAAGATAATCAATGTTATTAAAAAAATATAATGTATTATATATGCAAAAATGATATATAATATATATATATATATATACATAATAAACGTGAATGAATTTATAATATAGAAGACAAAAGCGTATGTTGTTATTGTTATACAAAGTAAATATATATATTTTATATATGTTTTAAGATTTTAATTTATTTTATTTTACTTTTTTTTTCTCACATTTTAATTAATTATAGGAATTATGCATAAGTTATTTGGTTGTATATAATATATATATATATATATATATATTATGATGTATGTGTTTATTTATGTGTATATATTATGCTATATTATATATATTTACATATAACATAAATTAACAGTATTATTTGATATATATTTTAATTAAAATATAAAACATATATAGTTATCTCTTTATTGGATACTATAATGTTTTTATTTTATAATTTATTTGTATAAAATTATCATTTGGTTTTATTATTAAATAAAAAAAAAAAAAAAAAAAAAAAAAAATGCACACATATATATAATATAATATACTTATATAACTATATTTGGGTTTGTATTATTTGCTAATATATAGATATATATTTTTTTTTATTATATAAAATATAATTATAACAATATATTGAGAGTTAGAATTTTATATAAAATTTACACTATTTTATTGTATAATAAAATAATAACAGTAATGAGCTTAATATTTTATAGTGTCTTCTTTTATGAATACATATAAAACATCATAGATTATTTATTTGATTTTTTTTATATATATTATATTTCATAAATTTATTTTATTTATTTTTTTTTTTTTATTAAAATGTAAAATTTATTTACATATTGTGATTATATATTTTTATATATATAACAAATTACTATATCCTATATTTTAAGAAAAAATAAAGAAAATTTTTATTTTGAACAGGTTTCATTTTTTTTTTTTTTAAATAAATTTTAAGCTAATAAATGATTATTATCTAGGGATTATTTTGTTCAACGTATGTTGTTCAAGTATAGTTTTTCTTTAAGAATAGGAAATTTAATGGAATAAAGATAAATAAAAATGTCATTATATTTTTGGATAACATTTTGCATTTTTGTTTGTGTAACATATTATGAGGTACTATTTATATTTTAATTTTATATTAAAAAAATGTGTAAAATATATATATATATATATATATATATATATATATATATATATATATATATACATAGATATATACATTTATATATATATATTTTTTTTTTGTAATATAGAATACATTTTTACACAAAACATATTTATCTTCTATTTTCGGAAATCAGGATATAGAGAACATTTTATTATTAAGAAAAGGAAATATGGCGAATATTTTGAATGAAAATTTATATGATTCAAGTAAATATATGCATAAAATATCAAGAGGGGTTTTATATAGTGATGATGATAATATAGTGAATAATTATAAAGATTATAAAAATAAAGATGAAAAATCAAAAAAGGAAAACAATAACATTTCAGAGAATAAAGAAAATCATGGAAACGAGAATAATATTATTTTTGAAGATGGAAACCCAGAGATAAGTTTTTTTACAAACAGAGAAAATTTAAAAATAGCTAGATATACATGGAAACCCAAAGAGGAAAAAACTAAAGCATATGTTTTTGCTTTACATGGAGTTACTACACATTTGAGAAATCAATATTTAAATTATTATGGTAGACCCGAATGGGCTAATAAGAATGAAAAGACAATGAAAGAATGTTCTATTAACCAAAGCAGTAAGTTAAGGAATAGTTGTTCTCAATCAAATAAAGATATATCTAAAGAAAAAAAGGAGGACTGTTCTATCTCTAAAGATAATATATCAAATAAAAAACAAAATAATGAGAATAATGTTAATGAAAATGTAAATTCACAAAATGTTACAAATAAAAAAGATTTTACAAAATCAATGGATGATAATAATGTTTTATTATTTACCGAAAGTGATAAAGATAATGATGTTTATAAAAACTTATATTATTGTTCCAAATGTGGTCTTTCAAATTATTGTAATTGTGGGAAAAGGACAATGTCTTATGATAGTAGTTGGATTCAAACATTAAATGATAATGGTTATACCTTTTGTGGTATTGATAACCAATCACATGGATTATCAGAGGCTTCACGAAATGAACGATGTTTTGTTGAAGATTTTGAAAATTTCGTTGCTGATGCTGTTCAGGCATTAGAAATATTTGTAAATGAATGGAAAGCGAAAAATGAATTAAGACCTATAATAATTATGGGTACATCTATGGGTGGATGTATAGCTGTAAAAATGTTTGAAAAAATATATGATGAAAAAAAAGAATGGAGAAAATATATTAAAGGTTTAGCACTAATATCTCCTATGATTAGTATAGAAAAACAAACAAGTACATTATTTAATAAAATGTTAATAGGCTTAGGATATATTTTGAAAAAATTTTTTCCTCTTTATAAATTTAAAGTTTTAGGTAAGACTTTAAAATATCCATGGATTAAACTGGATGATGATACAGATCCTTATCATTACCATGAAGAATTAAAGGCTGGTATAGCTTTAGAATGTTTATTTGGTACTTATTCATGTATGAAAAGTAAAATTATAAAATATATAGATGAAAGTGATATTGATATTATAGTGTTACAATCAAAATATGATAATATAGTGGATCCGACTGGTACTGTAAATTTTGTAAACAAAATGGTTAATATATATAATAAAAAAGATGAAGAAGTTAATTCAAATATATCAGAAACTATAAAAAGTGGGGGCGATAAAAAATTGATATCAAATCAATCAAATAATTTATCTAACCAAACATGTAAATATGAAAAAGATTATGTAATTTTATCAGGAAAGGATTTAAAAAGTGAGGATATTTTATGGAAACCATGTGATCATGGACATTATAGAAATTACAAAAGGAAGAAGAATTCAACAAAAAGTGATAAAAAAAATGACAAGGATAAGAACAATTATAAACATTTGAGTGCACATATATTAAATTATGGATCGCACAAATTATCGTGTGAGCCAGATAATAAAGTAACGTCATCCATATTTGTTGATTGGCTTAATAATATATTTAGTTAACATGTATATATATGTATATATGTATACATATATATATATATGTGTGTGTGTGCATATATTTTTTATTAAAATAATTTTTTTTTTTCTATTTTTGAATTTATTTTATTTTATACATTTTTAATAATATTGGTTAAACATTAATTTATGTATACATATATAAATTTTTATTTATCATATGGATTATTTAAAATATAAATTAAATAAAATAATAATTTTAAAGGATCTCATAATGTAAATAATATATATATATATATATATATATATATATATATTTAATTATAAAAAAAAAAATTATTTTTTTTTACATTATAATAATTCGAGATATATCAATAAAATATCTATATTAGAGAATTAAAAAAAAGATAAATATCTTTTTAATTTATTTTTATAATATATGTTTAATATTATGTGTAATATTAAGGAATTATAAGAATATACAATAAAAATTATTGAAAGTAAGTGTATAATTTTAAAAAAAAATGAAATTTAAAATAATGATTATGTATAAATATTATATTTTTGTTTTTAAATAGCTAATAATTATTAGGTTTTTTCTTTTTTTTTTTATTACAAGTAAAAATAAAATTATATGAAACATTATGGTTTATTTACGTATGATATTGAAATGGAATATATATATTTTGAATAATTTTGTATAATTACCATTTGATTATTAAAGTCTATAATATAGCTATATATATAAATATTTCATAAATAAATATAACATACTAATAATGGTAAAAATTAATGCTAATAATAAAAATAATAAAAGAAAAACATTAAGATATTTTATTTTTATTATCACAATAATATTATTGTGAATATTTTTTAATTATAATATATATGTGTTCAAATATATATTGTATAATATTTCATAATACAAAATAATTAAGAAATATTTAAAATATTTTGGTTTTATATAATGTAAGTATATATCTTAACATTATAAATACAAAAAAGGATACTGATTAAAAAACAAAAATAAAAAAATAAAAATTACATTTATTTTAAAGAAAAAAGTAATTAAAAAAAAGAAAATAAATAAATAATTCGTTATATGGATATATTTTATATATTGGATATATTACATATTGGAATAAGTGTTTATTTTAATTTATTATTAATATATTATTTAGAATCAATCCTTTTTAAATTCATATAATTTTCTTTATTATCAATTAAATTATTATTTTCTACATATTGTTCATGTTAATTATTTTCAATATCTTCACGAATTATAAAAATTTTCCAATTGATCGTTTTCATGTGTTACATCAGTGGTTAATACATTATTATTATTATTTTCATCAAAATGTATATCCATAGATATATTTGTACGTAAATTCCTTGTTTCAGAACCATTATTTTGCGTTTGAAGATCATTGGGTGAAATATTTGTTAATCCAAGTTGTTCAATAGATGTTTTATCATTACCTTCATGATTGTTTGTATTAATTATATTATAATTTTCATCATTAATTCTATTAATATCATTATCATTCAAGGGTATACCCAATATATGTTCTTTATTTCCATTATTCCACTCATCCTTCAATTGGTTCAAAATTTCTTCTTTATTATTCCACGTTTCACACATATTTCTATGTATATCTAGCCATTTATGGAACAAATCTATTTGATTACTTATAGGATCATCATATATTTGTTTAGCAAAAATATTGGAACTTATATGTTTCGGATATTTTGCTCCAAATAATTCATTTTCTTTTCTTTTCAATAATTCATCATATATATCTAAATGTTGATCATTGTTTAACGAATCATTAATTAAATCAATTCCAGTATATTGATCATTTGAAAAATATTTCGGATCATCCAAATTATTAGTAGTCCTATTAACATTTTCGGGAACATTCCAATCAATATTATATGTAACCGCGCTATCACCATGTAAAACTCTATCTTGAATAGATGTAATAAAAGGTTGTTCTCTCACAATATTATCCACATGGTTAGGTTGTGTATTTGTGGTGTTTCCAGGTATATCATTTTGTAACATGTTCGATATAAAATCATGTTTCACTTCATTCCATTCCTCATCTATGGGTACATCACTAGGTATATCACTAGGTTTGTCACTATATATGGTACCACTATTTGGTATATCACCTGGTGTATTATCACTAGGTATGGTACCACTTGGTTGTTTTGTTGGTTTTAGTACTACTTCAATTAAAGTTTTATATTTTGGCGATTTATATGGATATATATCATTTATATCCATCTCTTCATATTCACTTTCTGATGATGAAGTTATATCAGATGTATCAGTTGTTACCACATAGTTGTCACTATCATTATCATTTTCCACATATATGTATGTTTTTCCTTTATAACGACTATAAGGTATGTATCTATTTGTTGATGTTTTTGTCGGAATGGCCTCATCATTTTGGGGTATTTCAAGCACACGAAAAATATCCGTAGAGGTAGTCGGGGGTTTTTTCTAAGAAAAACAAACACATATATGTATGTGAATATATATATGTATATGTGTGGGTATAGGTATATAGGTATTGGAATATATATATATATATATGTAAATAAATATAGGTAATTTTTTTTTTTTTTTTTCGCATTTTTTATTTTAACTTCATTTTTCTTTCATAAAATTTCTCATTTTTTATTTTAACTCCATTTTTTTCTCATTATTTTTATTTAAATGAATGGTTTTTATATTTTTTTTTATTTAAAACAATTTCTCATTTTTTATTTTAAATGAATTGTTTTTTCCTTTTTTTATTTTAACTCAATTTTATTTTCAATTTTTTTCTGATAAAAGTTTTCATTTTTATTTTATCTCCATTTTTTTCTCATGATTTTTATTTAAATGAATTGTTTTTATATTTTTTTTTTAGGATAAAATTTCTAATTTTTTATTTTAACTAAATTTTTTTTTTATATTTTTTTTTTTATATTTTAACTCATTTTTATTTGTATTTAAAATAATTTTTAAATTTCATTTTTATTTTCAATTTTTTTTTTTTTTTTTTTCTCTCTCTGAATTTTTTTTTTTTTGAATATTTTAACTTCATTCTATATATATATAATTTATTTCTCTTCACATATATATTAAAACACAAAAAAAACCCACATATACACATATACCCAAATATATACCACATATACCACACATACATATACACATACACGTATACCACATACACGTATACCCACATATATACCCCACTCACACATATATATATATCCCCCCCACATATACTACCGCCCACGAAGATGTATATCCCCCGTGGGAGGGGCGACCGCGCACAAATATTTATAAATATATATTTTGAATATATATATACATATACATATATGCACAATATAGGAACATATATGCATATATATACGCTTATATGTATATATAATGTGTATATATATGCGTTTATGTTTCTATATCATGTATATATGTATATGTATATATATATCCAAAATATATATATTTAGAGATATTTGTGTGTCCGGATATATATCTTCGTGGGGTATGTATATGTGGGGGGGATATATATATATGTGTGAGTGGGGTATATATGTGGGGATATATGTATGTGTTGGGTGTATATATATGTGTAGGGGTTTATATGTGGTGTATATGTATGTGTTGGGGTTTATATATGTGTAGGGGTTTATATATGTGTTGGGGTTTATATATAAATATATATATAGGTAATTTATTTTTTCTTTTTTATTTAATTAATAATATTTTTTCTCATTTTTTATTTTAACTTAATTATATATATATATATATATATATATATTTTTATTTTAACTTAATATTTCTTTTCATCATTTTTATTTAAATGAATTGTTTTTATATTTTTTTTTTCTGATAAAATTCCTCATTTTGTATTTTAACTCAATTTTATTTTCAATTGTTTTTTTTTTTTCAATGTTATTTCTTTTTTTAAATGTTAACAATTTTTTTATATATATTTTTTTTGTTCTCATAAAATTTGTTCTCCTTTTTTTTTATATTCTTTTTTTCATAAAATGTCTCATTATTTTTTGTTAATGAATTTATTTTATTTTATTTTATTTTTTTTTAAATTTATATTTTTATTTATATTTTGAATTTCTGAAATATTTTCATCTATATATTCCATTTTTTAACAAATGTGTTTTTATATTGTTATTTTTCTAACAATATTATTTTTATATATTCCATTTTTTAACAATTTTTTTTATCTATATATTTCTTTTTTCTATTTCAACAAATTTATTTCCATATACTTATTATTTAAACAATTTTCTTTTCACATATACATATTTTAAGAAATATGTTCCTATATATTCCTTTTTTTTATGTCAACTAAATTGTTCCCAAATATATTCTTTTTATTTGAACAAATTTTTTTCAACTATATATTCCTTTTTTTATTTCAACAAAATTGTTGAAGTATATTTTTTTCTATTTCTAACAAATGTGTTCCTACATATACTTATCATTTCACCAAATTATGTTCCTATATATATTCTTTTTTTTTTATTTCAACTAAATTTTTCCCATATATTCTTTTTTTTATTTCAACAAATTTATTCCCATATACTTTTTTATTTCAACAATTTTCTTTTCACATATACTTATTTTAACAAATATATATCTATATATTTCTTTTTTATTATAACAAATTTATTTCCATATATTTCTTTTTTCTATTACAAAAGAATTATTTCTATATACTTATTATTTGAACAAATTTTTTTCAACTATATATTCCTTTTATTTTAACATAATATTTTTATGTTCATATTTCTTTTTTCAACAAATGTGTAACTATATATTCCAATTGTTAATAAAGTTGTTCCCATATATTCTTTTTTGTTTCACCAAATTGTTATAACTATATATTCCATTTTTTAACAAAGTTCTTTCCATATATTCTTTTTTCTATTTCAACACAATTTTTTTTAACTATATATTCTTTTTATCTCAATAAATTTGTTCTTATATATTTCTTTTTTTTATTAAAGATAAGGGAAGAGAAGATTTGGGTGGGTTTTATTTATAGTGTGCTAGGCAACTTTGTTTTTAGTAAGTATGTCAGGATGTATAGAAATAAAAAAATATATATATAGAATAATTATAAGATTTATGAAATAATATAAAATATCAGAATAGTTGAAATACTCTAAATATAACATATTATAATGGTATTTAAGAGAATAAAGAATATTACAGGAATACGAGAATTTAATTTTTATAATATATATTTGAAGTATGTAATGCTCATAGGATAATGAATTTATTTTACCAAACAGAGATATTTACAATATAAGCCTATGTGTCATATAACATGTATTATATATAAGTGCAATATATTATATAAAAATTATATATGTATATATTCGTTTTAATATTTATAATAATTCATGAAAGAAAAATATTATATTTCATTCTATATATATTATAATTATATTTAATATAAAAAAAATATATATTTATTTATATGATTTTTTTTTATGTATAAATATATTATATATATATATATATATATGAATAACATATTTTATTATGTAAATGTGTAATTCTTATAAATTATCACTTATAGATATGAATTTTTATTTTCCAACATCTTATGAGGCCTTTAGAAGAAAGTTGGAAAATATAAAAAGCTAATATGTATATTATATAAATATATATTTAAAATCTTTTTTTTCGTTTTAGAAAAATATTAACATATTACTTAAAGAGTAGGAAATTAACTTATATGATTTAAATAAAGGTTAAACTTTATACTTTTTAATAGCAACACTAAAAATAAATAAATAAATAAGATGAATAACCATAAATACACATAAATAAATAAATATATATGATATATACTAAGGGTATATATATATATTATGTACATATCTACATATGCACATATATATAAAATAACACAAAAATTAAAATAGCAAAAATTAATATATAATACATATGTATTAACTTTTTTTTTTGTATGAATAAATATATTAAAACAAATTCACTATAAAAAAAAAAGCTTAACAAATAAAGAGCATAATAAATATTATATACACATTAAACATGTGTGGCAAATGGAAAAATTTTACATAAAAAAAAAAAAAAATAATAAAAAAATAAAATTATTATAATTGTAATATATAAAATAAATATTTATAAAAATAAAAATAAGAAAAAATTAAAATGTATGAAAATATATACACAAAAAAAAATTCCATTAAATAAAAAAAATGAGAAAATTTTAAATGAGAAAACAAATACACAAAAAAAATTCAATTAAAAAAATGAGAAATGTGTTACTGAAAAAAAATATACAGCAAAAAAAAGTTCAGTTATATATAATAAAAATAGAGAATATAATTTTATTAGAAAAAAAATATAAAAGTACATTATTCACATTAAAATGAAAAGTGATTTAAAATATTTTTAATTAGAAAAAAGGAATATAAAAAAAAATTCAGTTAATATAAAAAATGAGAATATATTTTATGAGAAAATAATTGAAAAAAAATAAAGGAATATATAGATAAAAAAATTTTGGTTAAATAAAAAAGAAGAAATATACGGGATCAATTTAGTTGAAACAAAAATAAAAGAGAGAAAGAGAAAGAGAAAAAAAATATTTTAACACATTTAAAAATAAAAATGACATATTTTATTAAAAAGAATTCATTAAGAAAAAAGAATGAGAAAATATTTTATATCAGAAATAAATTAAAAAAAAAAAAAATGGAATATATATTGATATATATTTGTTGAAATAAAAAAAGTATATATTAGAATAAATTTGATAAAAAAAAAAAAGAATATATAGATAAAACAATTTGGTGGAATAATAAGTATATATAGTAACACATTTGTTAAAAAAACAAATATATGGGAACAATTTAGTTGAAAAAGAAATATATTGGAACACATTAGTTGAAATAAAAGTAATATATAGATAAAAAAAATTATGTTAAAATAAAAGGAATATATAGTTAAAAAAATTTGATGAAATAAAAAAAAGAAATATTTAAGGAAAAAGATGTGTTCAAATAATAAGTGTATATAGAAATAATTTAGTTGAAATAAAAATAATATATACTGGAACAATTTTGTTGAAATAAAAAGAATAAATATATAGAAATAATTTAGTTAAAATAAAATTAATATATGAGAACATAATTTGTTGAAATAGAAAAAAAGAATATATGGAAATAAATTTGTTGAAATTAAAAAGCAACATATATATAAACAAATTCTTAAAAAAAATTTTAAAATATCTAGGAAAACAAATGTGTCAAAAGAAAAAAAAGGAATATATAGAAATATTTTTGTTGAAATAAAAAAAAGAAATATATAAGAAAAATAATTTGTTGAAATATAAAGTATATAAATATATATTTCTTAAAATAAAAAAATATATATGGGAACAATTTAGTTGAAAGAAATAAAAAAAAAGAGAGAGGAAAAATAAAATATTTTAACACATTTCAAAATAAATAAGAGAATTTTATTAAAAAAAATTCATTAAGATAAAAAAAAATGAGAAAAAATTTTGTATCAGAAATAAATTAAAAAAGAAAGGAATATACAGATAAAAAAATTTACATAAAACAAAAAAAAGAATATATGGTAACACATTTGTTCAAATAAAAGGAATATGTAGTAAAAAAAATTATGTTAAAAAAAAAAAGAATATGTGGGAATAAATTTGTTGAAATAAAAATTATAGAGAAATAAATGTGTTAAAAGGAAATTATATAGAAAAATTATGTTAAAATTAAAGGAATATATAGGAAAACATTTGTTGAAATAGAAAAGAATAAATATATAGTTAAAAAAATTTGTTAAAAAATGGAATATATAGAAATAATTTTGTTGAAATAATAAAAAGAAATATATGGAAACACATTTGTTAAAATAATAAAAAGGAATATATAAGAAAAAATATTTGTTTTAATAAAAAGAATATATGGGAACAATTTAGTTGAAATAAGAAAAAAGTATATGGGAACATAATTTGTTTAAATAGAAAAAAGATATACATAGTAACAAATTTGTTAAAAAATGGATTATATAGTTACACATTTGTTAAAAAATAGAATATATAGAAAAACAAATTTGTTTTAAATAGAAAAAAGAAATATATGGAAACACATCTGTTAAAAAAAGAAATTATATAGATAAAAAAATTGTGTTAAAATAAAAGGAATATATAGTTAAAAAAATTGTGTTAAAATAAAAAATATATGGAAATAAATATGTTAAAATATAAAGTATATAGATAATATTTATTA